>NW_015378336.1:0-42631 GCF_001204775.2 Aspergillus nomiae NRRL 13137
TCTTCCTTTTCCTCTCGTTTTTTTTTATTCCAATTCAACTATAGCTCCGAAGTACCCCCATCCATGCATACAATGAAAAGTGCCTACGCGGTGTACACCTAGACTCAGATAGGCAAAAGTATACTGTTACCTAGTCCTATTCTATTCTCTCTTTTCTCTTAACTCCGGACTCCGATTACGAGTTCCCCCTTGAATGGTAGTAGTTCCGTGTAATACTGTGTACCCACGATGATCGCTATCCTCCGTCGGACCTTCCTTTCCCCTGAAAAGTGGTGTAATATTAATCCTCTCGAGCCATCAGGGTAGAGGATCCCGTAAGCAACGGCTTGTATCCGATATGGCATCCCGATATTTTTCATCCTGTGGAGCTGAACCAAATAACGACACACGACCCTTCAGACTTCCGTGGACAAAAAAGTGGATCGAGTCTCATGTGGCAGAAATTAGCCTAATGTACAGACGCACTAACTAACCTGGTCGTGGAGCTCCAAGCTAGGTTCCAATCCCAGTAAGTCTAACTGCGAGAGGAAGGATTCTGGACGGAAGCTACTGATCGATACTCATGGTTCTCGACACTCTTCAGCACTTTTAGTGTCTTTTTTTAGGCTCCCCGCAGCGAAAACGCGGCCCGGAGACTGGCCGAGTTCGGGTTCTTTAGTCAGTGGCGGGTTTCTGATTACCTCACCTCGCACCTAACCTCTAGAGGTTAAGGTATCTTCTTACTCATAGCAACCGTTGTCATTACTATTGCTGCATCGGGAAATACGATAATCATTCAAAATTGGAGATTATACTCTGTGGCTGTCAATGTCTTAATGACGCATAGACTTTGCGTATGTATGTATCTTCCCCCCTACATACATACAGACCAATAAATACCATGCATATTGTATGAGTGCGTGTCGGTACACGTTTACCTGAGCCATCAGAATGCGTGATTTTTTTTCGCCTCCTCCTTCCTATTCTTTAGCGTGGGCATGTTCTTTCGTCTCAACCCTTTCGAGTCTTGACCTCTCCAACTTCAAAATTGTCACCCCCAAAATCCTTGTTTCGCTACCCAATAGTAAGACTTTGAAACAGCAAGGCTCCGCCGATCGGGTCCGGCCGATGGAGACATCGGATGGAGCCCATTTCCTAGCTTGCGTACTAGTCACCCTAGCCTTCCGAGCTTCAAAACCGTGACACAGTTCTAATGAGAAACATTAGGCGCTAACGCCAAGCTTCAAAATTGCATTGATAATACATATATTCTCTTGGATTGTAAACCGTTGCAATCGAGGCGGATCCAATTAATAATGACTAGATAGGCGATTACTATAACAGCCGACCCTCCCTGTTCAGTCGGCTGTATTGCCACCATAGACGGCAGTCGGCGTAGTCCAGATCTACCGAGTCATTTATGCACAATTCCTCCGGATGTTCCAAAGTCTCTCCTCGCTTCCCAGTCTTTTACGAGAGATTAATGGCCACATCTTCAATCCAGAATGATACATACCGTTACCCACCCAGCCAGTTTCCCCGGATTCAAGTCGCATTGATCTAAAGCTTCGGCGGCGCCGATCCTTTCTTCTTTTAATTCGCATACATCTGGTCACACGGCCGAACAGTATGTTTTATACAGTGTAGTATAGGGACTGGGATTGAAGATACACAGTACTCAGTATACTGTTGGGATTTCCGCAACTTTGATCCCTGCAGAGTCTTTATCTTTTCGGAAGCGTCGCTGGAATTGATGAGAAGGATTCTTGAATTATCGTGCATTTCCGACTTTGTCCATACCCCAGCACCATCAATGCGTTGGGATGTGTTG
This sequence comes from Aspergillus nomiae NRRL 13137, assembly GCF_001204775.2. Taxonomy (NCBI): domain Eukaryota; kingdom Fungi; phylum Ascomycota; class Eurotiomycetes; order Eurotiales; family Aspergillaceae; genus Aspergillus; species Aspergillus nomiae. The sequence goes on from NW_015378336.1 coordinate 1,811, forward strand.
ACGTTGAGACGGTGTTCGGGTTTCTCGATCGATCTAACGGAACTTAATTTCCGTGGTTATAGAAAGTTGCTTGTGTATTCAGCTGAGTTACCTGTGTCGGAAAATGTTCTGACATATTTTTGGATTATATTCTGTCTAGTTTCCTGGTACGATAACACATCGCCTATCCGGTTAGCGTTAGAATTGGTTAATATCTCGATTGAGGGTCAGCGATCATTGTACGAGATGGAGCCCTCCCCAGGCCTTCCATCTCGTACTCAAATGAAGATTGAAAATTACTAGTACCATTATTGATTTAGTATACTGGCGTCCATTCTTAAAAGATACCCTTATTTTTCCCATTTGTTTTATTTTTAGTGTTTCTACTCAGTCTCAACCCCTGACCGATGTGCAGTCATACGGTCATCAACTTGTTAACTGACAATAAACACATGGTATACTCGAATCTCGGTAAATAATAAATAAATAAATAAAATATTCACCGGTCATCATTTAGGGACAGGACTTTACTAAAGTATATACTGGTGTCCCTGAATAGGTTGTTCGATCATGCAACTGAAGTAGAACTAAAATACACTCGATCATGGAATGGAGGTCCTGTCGGTACTCTATTGCAAATAAGAAACATCAGGTGAGGCTCAAGGCGACTATGTCGATCTAGTGTTTCCGGTGTGGTAGAATGGGTCCATCCATATGGGTGTCAAGCTTTTTTTAGGATAGTTTGACATCGATCAGGAGACGTCATGCCTATTAATAGAGATCTATATTATCATCCTATGTTGAATTGAGAATAGGGGGCTTATGTTTTGTTTCATATTGGGATTCTATGCCCCGACAATGGCTCTACGCAGTTGCCCGCCCTAGAATTGGTTGACAGATAAGAACCACAGCACGTGTGTGCTTTGTATATTTCATTCTGATGTCTGCATACAGTATAGAGATGTATGGATGTTGCTGACCAAAGGTCTGTCAAACAGACCCTAACTAATTGTTGGGAAATGATCTTATGGAAAGAATAAACCAATTGTTAATAAACTATAGGCAGTTTAGAAGCACCAATACTTGATTTCTCTCGCTATGAGATCATACCGATTGATAAGTAGTACATACATATCGAAGGCAGATCACCTGATTGGCTAAAGCGGCGGGGGAACAGTGACGCAAGAGTGAAGCTGTTAAGCGCGGCAACCACGTAGGGAGGAGCTCATCTCACCCTATCATGCAACCCATCCCTTCCTTGACCTCAGCTCCTTCCGGGGAAGGTTGAGTTAATTGAGTCATTGATCCTCTCGCGGAACAATTCGGGTAGTCTACGGTGTACATACTGGGACTTGATAGTCCTTCGGTCAATCAAGAGAGAGATACCACCGTGGTCGACGGCTGCCTATCTACCATGTCGCAAGAGACCGAACCCCTCCTTCCTCGCTATGAGGAGGACACGACCCTCCAGCGGCGGTTGCATCAAAAATTGCACTCGTTTCAGATGCTGCGTGCCCTCTCGGAGGGTTACTTGCCATCTACCGACCAGGTCATTATTAATCTCCGTACCTTGTTGGCCTCCGATATCCTGAATCCTCGTACCCAGGATATCGGCTCTGTCGGTCGCCAGCTTATCCGAGACTGTCGTATCTGGATACAAGTCTTCATCGAACTATTGCGCGACAAAAATAGTGATGATAAGCTTCAGGAATTCTTGTGGCATCTGTCCCGATCTAGGGCATCTCTTGATCGTGGCCAGGTCGCACAGCATGCCTCTCATGTGAAGGCTAGACAAGATACCAAAGCCGGTAAAATCACACGTATACTTGATGTAAATGTAGTAGACTGATGTTGGAATAGCGTATGATAGTCTTCGCACTGTGGGAAGCCTTCTTCTGACCAATGCCGACTTTCGTCTCTTTGTTGATGACTTAACCACCGTTGGCCGCCAGATTTTCTCTGACACGGCATATTTCCTGTCAGATACTTCGAAACAAGTTGGGGAACAGATCAAACCATCACAAGAAGAGGTTGACGCGGTGCAGGGCGCAGGTGCAGATGAGGGTCAGGCCCCATCAAGCGAGGAACTACGCCAGGAGGTAGCTCAAGTCGTGGAGGCGGCCGGCAATGGAGCAGCCCGCACTGGACAGGAGGCAATCAAGAGTGCCAAAGAACATCTCAGGGGACAGGAAAAGGATACGTTGATCTACCGGTTGAAGCAAGCCGTCCTGAAACTGCGAGAGCGATCGGACTATTCGGACTCGGTAGCCACCCTTGCTACACTGGTGCAGCGTTACGCGAAAACCTACGCCAATGCGGCCTCAGATATAATCACAACGACTGAAGAGGAGGTCGAGGTGAATGAAGATCTAAAGCAAGCGATGCAACAGTTCTGGACTTTGGTTCAGTCGCTGGGCGATGCCGAGCAATGGAAGGCCCTAGAACAAAGATTCCAGAAAGTGCTGCAGCATGCTCATAGAGACCCAGAATTTGAAAGGCTGATGGGAGAGTTAGGGTCTTCGGTGCAGCAGATGCTGACCGATCCCAGTTTCTATGACTCTGCTTCGGAAAAACTCAGTGAACTAGAGGAGAAATCCAAGAAAGTCGGCACCGAGTCCAATTTGCGGCAGGACGTAGATGCTTTTCTAGAACAGGCAAAACGAGCTTTGCGTACAGCCCCTGAAGATGCCGCAGTGACCAAACTGCTAGATGCTACCAACAAGCTATACAAAGATGCATGGGACGGCTACTATGAAAGAAAAAGCGAGTTGCCCTCAGACATCCTTGAGGTCTTTTATCCTGTTCTTCTTCGAACCATACAACATATTCCAATTCCCCGTCTGGAGGTGATGGCGCCTGAGCTTGACCTTTTATTGGAGAACTTCATCCTGGAACCAGGCCACACTGTTAACTATTCATCATTTCTCCCATATCGTCTGCATATCACCACACGGAATGACATCGACGTCTTAAAGAGGCATTCAAAGAGAACCACGGCCGACCTCAAGACCACGTTTACTGTCACAGTCATGGGACTCAATGTCAGTGCTTCAGAATTTGGATATTGGCTCCGCACCCACTCAGGCCTGTTTCGTTTCCATGATGAGGGTATTGCCAGTTTTTACCTGGATAAGCGGGGCATTGATATCTCCTTGGATATAGAAGTGGGTCGGGAGCGCCTGGAACAGATCTTTACACTTCGCGGCGTGCGGGTGGTAATTCACAAGCTCGATTACAAGGTGCATCGCAGCAAGTGGAAGTACCTTCTATGGTTGACTAAGCCCTTCCTGAAGCATATGCTTCGTCGAGTCTTGGAGAAGAAGATCGCAGAACGAATCGTTGCCGCCGCTTTTGCACTGAACCGAGAACTCGTGTTTGCACGGGAGCGTTTGCGAGCTGCACGTATTGCCAATCCCCAAGATCTGGCGACCTTTGTGCGGGCGGTGCTGGCACGATTGCAACCAGTCTCAGACGTTGAGACTCGTATCGGCTTTGATGCACCTGGAAAAGGTGTCTTTAAGGGAGTCTATGCCCCTGGAAGTCTTACGAAAGTTTGGCATGAGGAGGCCCTGAGAGCTCAAGAGGCCATTGAAGAAGGCGATGAGAGCTATGGTCTGAGAAGAACATGGCGAAACGACATATTTAACGTTCCGACACGTAGCTCATGATTGACGGATGCATCGCTTTTTACTTTTTGCTCGGGGTTTCTTTCCATCCACTGACATATCTCACACTTATTTCAAACATTCCCTAGCGAGTTTTCTGCTTTACAAAGTCTATGTATACGCTGGGTCGTCCTGTTACTTCCTATATGCGATATATGTGTAATGATCGCCATTGACAGCAGCCGCTCATTTACTGCCATGCATGCCTCAGCTGTCTACATATTACGGCCCTTAATGAACTGCACAATTTTATTACGTAGCAGACATCACCAAATGAACAAATTTGCTGTATAGTGCTGCCTAGCTGCTGCTTCCAATAAAAAAGATGACAATTGTATAACCACACGTGATCCGGCCCGGTTGAACCATTCGCCGTGTTGCGGCCACCTAATCGACAAAGTTATGGTTTATTTGGTTGACAGTGGATGGACATCTATTTAGTTCAGGACAGCAACAAAGATCCAATTCCACCACACGCTTTATGAGGTCTTTGTTGATCTCAAGGCAAAATCTACGTGTACTTTATGGAGTGTTTGACTGTGCTTCCATAGTTCAAAAAGCAAGAAATTAGCGAAATAACCACTTTTCTTTCTCTCGCCTCTTATCTACTTGGAGATACCCGCACATCGACAAGACTCGTGCACCCCCATTGCAACGATAACGCCGCCAACTAATTATTACCAGACGCACACGAGCTGCGCGAACGCAGCTCGTAGAAGATGCTATCCACAATGCGCCTAACTTGCCTTTTCCTCGCCATTGCACTATGCTTGGTGCAGCTGGTGCTGGCGGCAGAAGACTATTACAAGACTCTAGGTTTAGACAAGTCTGCCTCTGAAAGGGATATTAAACGGGCATATCGAACATTGAGCAAGAAATACCATCCTGATAAGAACCCGTACGTCTATAACTTACCTCGGAAGTACTAGCACTCTAACGGCCGTTATGCAGAGGCGACGAGAACGCACGCGAGAAATTTGTCGAAATCGCAGAGGCATATGACGTGCTTTCTACATCCTCTACGCGCAAGATCTACGATCAGTATGGACACGAAGGAGTGGAACAACATCGACAGGGAGGCAATGCGGGACGACAGGCGCACGATCCCTTCGACTTGTTTTCGCGATTCTTCGGCGGCGGTGGACACTTCGGCCATGCGCCGGGGCACCGGAGGGGACCAGACATGGAGTATAAGATTGGGTTGCCGCTGCGCGATTTCTATAATGGCAGGGAGGTCACGATTATGTTAGAGAAACAGCAGATCTGCGATGCGTGCGAGGGTACGGGGTCGGCAGATCGTGAGGTTATCACCTGTGATCGGTGCGCGGGACATGGAAGGGTCATTCAGAAGCATATGCTGGCACCCGGAATGTTTCAGCAAGTGCAGATGACCTGTGATAAGTGTGGTGGGCAAGGGAAGATGATCAAGAAGCCCTGTCACGTATGTCATGGACATCGGGTCGTTCGCAGAGAGGTGGAAACAGCGTTCACTGTCGAACCTGGAATGGGGAAGGGGTCACGGATTGTATTCGAAAATGAGGCCGACGAGAGTCCCGACTATATTGCTGGCGACCTCGTGCTGATTTTGGATGAGCGGGAACCCGAGGCCAGCGATTACCAGTGGCAGACAGACGGTACCTTCTTCCGAAGGAAGGGTAAGGACTTATTCTGGAGGGAAGCGCTATCACTGCGGGAGGCATGGATGGGCGAGTGGACCCGCAATATCACTCATTTGGATGGTCATGTCGTCCGGCTTGGACGCAAACGCGGTGAAGTCGTGCAGCCCTTGTCTGTGGAAACTGTTAAGGGTGAGGGCATGCCATTTTACTCGGACGGTCATCTCCATGAAAGCCACGACCAAGATGAGGAACCGGGCAACCTGTATGTGGAGTACAGTGTGATCCTTCCTGACCAGATGGAGAGCGGAATGGAAAAGGAGTTCTTTGCGCTGTGGGAGAAGTGGCGCAAAAAGAACGGGGTCAGCCTGGACAAGGACATTGGTCGGCCCGAGCCATCAGTGAAGGATGAGTTATGATATATTAATTAAATGCACTGCATCAAGCTGTTTGGATGATCAACATGAGTCCGTGGCTTTGTATATTACTTCATACTCCATTAGATTAGACATCGATCTGCAATGATTAAAGCAGCGAAACGCTGCACCAGCTGAAGATTGGCGATCTCTTGCAGATTGTGTCGCATATGCAAGGAAAAAAAAGAAAAAAAAAAAAAAAATCAATCGTTGATGATCGTACAGCGGAGTGTATCTGTGAGTTCCTGAGAAATGGAAACCTATGCCGGATAATTGATTAGGGTACAGATAAATGCGTCCTTGGCCGAGTTACACGTGAGTTGTGGATCAATTTGCCATTCTTCATGTGTCTACTAGTAGTACACATAAACGGCCAGGCCTGGGTATATTCTGAACATTATTTAATTTTCTTTTTCCCTAAAAGAAAAGGTTTGCATACATTCTCTTTTGGAATCGCCAATCGCGTTTCGAATTACTGGTAGGAAATACAAGGTACTTATCCACCCATGACACCAAGCTCTCCTATAGAGCAACATGAAGAGGAAGATGTGCTCGGATACAGCTCTTCAGACTCCCCAGGACCCGACGAACATGACTTATTCACAGAGGTTATAAAATGTATACGACTGGATCGTCTCGCCAAATACGCCACCACAATCCGACAAAGCACGCAACACAGCAACCCACAAAGTTCCAGGGCAATTGAAATAAAGCCGCCAATCTTCGGCTCCTACCATGTGCTCTTTCCGGTGAGATTCCACGACGGAACTCTCTGGCTACTCAAAGTCCCTGCAAATGGGACCCGGGAAAGATTCAGAGCCTCCGATGCTAGAGCCATACGCTCAGAAGCACTGACGATGCGCTTCCTGCGTCGTGAAACTACCATCCCAGTCCCAGATGTTCATGCCTTTAGCGACACATGCGACAATGAGCTCCATTGTCCATTCATTCTGATTGACCATGTTGAGGGAGTCTCACTGTACAAAGTCTGGTTCGATAACGCTTCGCCCAAAGAGATTGTACAGGCACGACGGACTCGATGCTTGCGTGACCTCGCGGCTGCTATGGCTCAGCTGGGCAGATTCTCCTCCTGCACAGGGGGGTCAATAGCTTTCGATGACCAGGGATTTCTATCAGGCATCGGTCCCTTACGACTAATAGATACCGCAACGATGCGGGAACGGTTAAGAGCTGGCGATCCCGACCAATCGACAGTCTACTTGGAGATGGGGCCCTTCTCCAAAGCAAAAGACTACTACACAGCGCTGCTGGACTGTCAAACAGAGCCAGACACGGCCTCGAAAGGGGTGTGCTTGGACTTCTCCGATTGTTCATCGACTGGATTCCGGAGCCAAGTGATGAACTGGGCGCGTTCGTTCTGGCCCATCCTGATCTTGATGTTCAGAACGTGCTGGTTTCCCGAGACGGGGCGTTGCAGGCCATCATAGACTGGGACGGGGTGGGGGTTGTCCCACGAAGTGTAGGGAACGAACGTTTCCCGAGCTGGTTGATACGAGACTGGGATCCGGCGATATATTGCTGGACCGAAGAGATTGAGCGGCGTGCTGAGCCTCTGGGTCTTTGGGAGGATTCGCCCGATACGCTGAGATTCTATAGATCTGTATATACTGGATTCATTCAGTCTCATTTGTTGTATGATGATGATCCGGAGTGTGCTAACCTAACTACAAGATCTCTCATCCTCAGGAATCTACTAAACGCTGCGAATGATCCGTATGGTACGGTGGATGTCGTGCAGAAAGTCTTCAATACAGTGGTTAGCCTTGCCCAGGAGGGTGTGTCGACTCGGCAGATGCGTCTAGTAACGGCAAAGGTTGTCAAGAGGAAGAAACAAAGACTATGGAGAGTGGACTTGAGGACTTCGACTTTTATCATGTTTCATGCGCACTGGCCGAGAAAAGACTGAGTGAGCATCATAGAAGATACTTGAAGCTCGGATTTGACATCCTTTTATCACGAAGTAATACAATATAATTGGCACCTACCATAGACATGGATACCGTTTCTTTCATGAGGTCTATCCCACCCCGTAGTCCATAAGCACATTCATTGCTACAAACCCTAGGATAATTGCCAGCGCTATACTAGTAAGTAAAGAAATGAGTAGACCACACCACCGTCAAGCTATTACCACCGAAAAACAAGATATATCATGGTTTCATATGCATCCATCCATGATCATGATCCATATATCATACACCTACCTAGTTAGGCATAGTACAATCCATACCATACTTCATTCCTCAGGCAGAAAAACCCAAAAAGCGGTACGCCCCCCAAAACCAGCAGAATCGCACACCGCCATCCAATTTTTTCCGCAATCAACCAATACAACCACCGCAACAAGAAACCCCAAATACAGAGGGGAAAAAAAAGAAAGAACACCGTCAAAATGGTCCGTCAGCTAAAGTATCACGAAAAGAAGTAAGTCGATCTGCGTGCAGCTTCCCCGATTTCACAAACCCCAGGGCGCACATGTATATCCCGGATCCAGCTTGGAAGATACACAGAACCCTATCTTCAAGTTGATCAACAAGCTCGACTGGGATGTCATTTTTCTTCTGCGTTTATTTCTACGAGAATCGAAATGAAGGTTTACTATGAAATAGAAATTAACAAATTCGTTAAAACAGACTCCTCCGGAAGGTCGACTTCTACAACTACAAATCCGATGGCGGCCATCGCGAACACGAAGTCCGTCAGCGGTATTACCTCCAGAATGACCTCGACTATAAGAAGTATGTTCCCCATCACCTATCTAGCCTCGTATAAGTTTCATATGGATATAGAAACCTAACATAATACTCAAAGATACAATGCCCTCTGCGGCTCCCTCCGTCAACTAGCGCATAAGCTCTCGCAGCTCGATCCGGATAGCGATCCGACTCGGAAGAAGGTCGAAAGCGAAGTCCTGGATAAGCTGTGGCGCATGGGGATTCTGAAACAGAGCCGGGAACAAGGGGCTGGGCTGTCGAGGGTTGAGCGTGAGGTGACGGTTTCTGCGTTCTGTAGACGTCGGTTGGCGGTTATTATGGCGCGGAGTGGGATGGTGGAGAATGTTAAGACGGTTTGTTTCCCCCTTCTTTCTTCTGGGTTTGTGGCTCTGGTTGGGGCGATTTGTATTTGTGTGCCAGGGCTAATCTGTTTCAGGCTGTTACTTTCATTGAGCAGGGACATGTGCGTGTTGGAAGTGAGGTCGTGACTGATCCCGCTTATCTGGTGACGAGGAACATGGAAGATTTCGTCACTTGGGTGGATAACAGCAAGATCAAGAGGAACATCATGCAGTATCGCGACAAGTTGGACGATTTCGATATGCTGTGATGGATGGGAGTGGATTGTGAGACAAAGTGGGTGTGTGCTTCTGGTCGATACCCTTCACTATGATTTATATTATCTATATGATCTGCATGGCGTTACAAGGTGGCGATATTGGAAAAAAAAAGTATCTCTCATTTTCTTATATCAAGGCAATCTGATTAATTTTGATGCAAATAGATATGAATTCGGTCCAGTCTATGGCTTGTTGGGTATCAAAATTTCAAATCTCCCGCCCATGCAAGGGAATAATCAACGACAGTCTCAAGTCTCACGAGAAATCTGTGACACGTGTTCAACACACCTCACTCTGTGAGAGCGTCACAACTCGGAACTTTGGAAAGCTCCAGGCTTTTCTTTTTCTAAAGAATGTTACACAGCCAGTGGCTGTCATTGTCGAAATGAGAACGGTAAAGAACCAGCGTGGCATCATGACTCGGTTATTCGCTTTGTCGACGACTGCTCATTTTAGTCGTCACCAACTTTTGTTTCAGCTTCAGTGCCCGAATGGCATTCATTTTACGTTCCGGGACAGGCTCGTCGGGGAGGTCCATTCGAAACCGTCGGACACTACCCTCGTAGTTTCCTTTGCCGTCTTTTTCTTCAAAGAACGGCGTGCGGTCATGTCCGAACTGGCACCACTTGGGGGCAACCCGGCGCCAGAAGCCCCTTACCCCACTACTGGCACGGTCGATCTTTTTGTATTCGCGCCTCCGCGTGGACGGGGACGTCCAGTCAATGACAGTGACCGAGGCCTGGATCGAAGGGATATAACTTTCGTCATGGATGGTGTTGGTTATGGGTGAAGTGTGGAGCAAGGGCCCCTTATGATAGTCTTGATCCGTCAGGTCCTCGCTCACCGTAGAAATTTGGGTCGGGAAGACTGGGGACACCGGGGGTGAACCGGTCTCTGACGATGTGCGGAGCGTGTGTGGCGGACTGTCGTGGGTGGTTAGGGGAAGTGACGTTCTTCTATGCTGAGTCGGGATCGTTCGTCCACTGTCTTGAAATAAACGGCAGGATTCCCGGTGCAGGGCCAGAAGATCTTCCCGCTTGGTCTCTAGATCTTTGCTAGGAACCGATGGCGTGAGAGGTGCGTGGCGATGAGAGTGTAAAGAGCTATGGCGAGCCGTCTGTGCAGAGCGACGGGTGCTTCGAGATGATGAACGACGATAGTCTCCGGGACTTGTCGACGAGGGCGACGGTGGTGATGAAGTTCGTTTCCGCTTTGAAATGCGAGGGTTGTCGCCAACGGGAGATAGTTCTGGTGTGACGCTTGGATTTGTGATCGAAGATCCTTCCATGCTCAACCCCATATCGTCGGCGATATCAGGAGTGACTGGGGAGGTGCATGTGTCCACAGTGATTTCAGTGAGTTCCAAGGTGGCTTTTGTATCGGGCAAGGCATTCAGGTTAGGAGAAGAAATCTCAAGGGATGGAGGTAGCTGGGATCCAGCCAGGCACGATGGAGTTTCCCCGGCGCCTGGACCCAGAGCAGTTGGCATAATGGTTTGGACTATGTGGAGAGGGCGGCTATTGTTGCTATTATTATGGTGATGGTCGTGCGGCAGGCTGTAAGGATAGCCGCCGTGGGCATGCGATTGGCGATGGCATGTGATGGCGTTCATGGTTGGCGACAATCAGCTGCCGAGTAACCAGTGGTCGGGATTGTCGAAAAAAAAAAAACAGGAATATCCAGTGAGGCGCAAAAGATCGGGTGGATCAACCGACCATGAGACTCAGTCTCTGACCATCAATACATGACAATAGGAACAGTGGTTCTGAAGAAGTCAGTACTATATACTTCATGCGGGCTCCACCCAAGGCCTTTTATCGCCCGGAGTACATCGCCAACATGTCTACATACCGGTACAATGAAACATCCTGACGGGGACTCCAGCCCATCAAACTCGAGAGAGAGAAAACATAGAGAATAAACGAGGGCCAAGCAAACAAGAAGGAGGGAGGAGGGGTTAAGAGGGGGAGGGAGAGTGTGTAGACCGGAAACAGTTGATAGTGGTTCGCAGGATGCCGGAGCCGACTTATAATAATGATAATAAGAATAGTAAGAATACTAATAATCACTCCATCAAATATAAGGAGAGTGAGTTCGAAGGGAGAATAGGCGAACTAGTTCTTCACCGACGGGGAACTTCCACTCTTTTGGGCGAAAAAATGAAAAACGAGAGATACACCACAGACGATCGGTGGAGAGAATCGGGCACTTTACCCTTTCCCTTCGGGAAGAACACGAAGGACCAGAAAGGTAAAAAGAAGAGAGGATGGAGAGGAGACGATGGACTAGGGCAAACAAATTGATCCTAGTGACTAGTCTCATAGCCTAGTCCCCTAGTCAACTTGCAATCGGCGCTCCTTCCCTCTTGTCAACTCGATACGGAGGGCGTCAAAAACAATTCGAATTAAGAAAGAATAACACTGTGGGGCCCTCAGGCATCCAGGCAGATTGGATTCCCCTGCAGGTCGAGTCTGGACCTGCAGGTTGACTCCTTGACGACTCCGCGCCAGACCAGTCATTCGCCCCCCTGGCCACAGGCTACGCTCTTTTCGTATGACTATTATTTCTCCTAACTCCAAATGATCTCCATCGGAATGATAGGCACCCATCTGATGTAACTTCTCTGAACCACACGGACTATCGTGATCGATTATTGACGGCAAGGGGTATTTATTACTATATATTCGAGGTAAATAGTCCACACAGGAAGAAAAAGAAAAGAAAAAGCGGGATCGAGACCCCCAGCTTGTAAATTTAGACTACAGTCTATAGTCAGTATAGTAAGCGAGCGACCAGTCATTTGCCTGGGAAGGAGAACGAGACATGGGTCATTCCGTGGATGATCTCCCCCACCATGTGCCCCCGCTGCAACCAATGTCCGCTTCCGCGCCCCACTTGAATGGCGCACTCCCCCATCATGATCCTTCTCATTGGTCGTTCATTCTCACCGCCAGTCTTTCGCCTGGGAAGGCGGTAACCCACGACAGTCTAATCTGCTGGACATGAGCTCGTTTTTCCAAGGGCATGTTTGACTAACTGGGCTCCGTACTTGAGTCTTTGCACACAGAGTTTGAACAATGGCAGATATCAGGTGATGTCATGAGCACACCCCCACCACCGTTGGTTCATTCCAGATCGAGTGACATCCCGACTAGTGGTGCATCTCTCTGTCTGAGGATTCTACGAAGCCTCTTGTTTCTCAACGTATTTAGCGCCCAGACTAGGTCGACTCTGTGCTCGGTAACCGCCCGAAAAGCGGGAATGCACCCATTTCGGCCACTCACGAACATTTCGCGCATTTGCAAATACCAGAAGTGCTTCTCTCCCACAGTGCACGTTCATCGACATCGGTGCTCGTCTCCATGTCGTTTCATGTGCACCCAAATACGGACTGACCTCCCTTACTGATTTGAACGGCGATACATTCCGCACCATGTGAAGGGGACTGATTTGAACAGTGATACAGTACATACCATGTGAGGGAACTGTTTATGCGCAAAATACAGCACCACGAGGACTCGACGACTGACTGGCTGATACTCTTTTGGAATTTCTGACCTATCTGCTAATGAAATATTGCATATTCGCCTCCGATTTCTAGTCCCTATGCTGTTCTTCAGACACGCACCACCTTATGGATCACGTCTCCTGAGTGTATCCATCCATCCTAGTAGAAAATCGCGTGGGAATCCCCCTCCTCATAGTACCGCGGCTTTCGTATCGTCTGATGTGCATGTGCATAAACTGTTCCAATCCATTCTGGTAGATCAAGGGCTGAGTGAAACATGCATGCTGTATTCTTTCGCAGATCATGAACTACGGCGACGACGTCTTGGGCCGGTCAACAACTTAAACATAAAAAAGATTATCAAGTTGATTGAAAACAGCGACTTGTATCCATGGGGAAAAGGAGTAATATTCAGCAGTAAGATGACCAAATAGCTAGCTAGCTAGGATTGCGAACAATGAGGTCCACTTGCAGAAGGGAGCTCTTCACTCTCTGGTTCCCATCCATCCCTCCCAGAGGCTGCATTTTTCATAACCCTATGCGGCTAGACCTGTAATTCCCCTCAATCTTTTTTCGTACCTCCTCAGCAGTTCCAGCAGGTCCCTCGACTCTGTTTCAATTTCCCTGACATCCGGGGGTTCACCCGTACATCCATTGGGAGTGACGAGAAACGATCGGCTGACTTCCCAGATGGCATCTCTCTCCGCCTCTTCATAGACACCTGCGCCAAAGGGTACAATACATAAACGCCTTAGTCTCTGAGTAGATTGTTTTGAGACGATAAGACCCCAGATCCCTCTAGCAAGGGTTTCATCAGTTGCAGCATTGATCAACGTCTCTCTTAGAAGGGCAGTCCAGCCATTCCCGCTGCTGAAGGAGTCTGACCAGTGATAGCAACCTAGATTTATGACCAGGGTATGAAGCTGTGGGAATTGACCCATCGCCTTGTATATGTCGCACTCCGGCGGGCGGCCTCCGTTGCGCTTGATTGGAAGGCGAAGCTCTTGTAAATTCGGGCAACTCCTTGACAGTTCAGTGATATCTTGACTGTAAAAGAGCGGATATAGGTATCGAGTATACAGCCTAGAGTCTTTATGGTTCATATCCCATGGTTCGATCGTGAGGCCTTTCAGCGAGCGGCCATGCTGCATAAGAATACGATGAAGAGACTCTCTTCTTCGCAAACCTCGTAACCATAAATATTTTAGCGGATTGAAAGCCTGGACTGCGGCTATCATACCCTGGTCATCTGTAGATAAGATTACCGCACGCACATTCCATAGATCCATTGTCAAGAACAGTCTTTCCAGACCTGTCAAGATTGAGGCCGCTTGCCTTAACAATGTTGAATCCGAGTGAACCGCTATATCCAGCGACCGAAGCCGAGAAAGATCGACAGCACTGGCCAGTTTCAGCAGCGTCTTCTCCCAAGCTCCATAACGAGCCGGTGACGTGAAAGAGAGTGAATTCAAGCATGCGACTGTAATGGGTTTCACAGCAGTAGTATTGTATTTCCCCGCCAGTCTCAGCAAAGCCACAGAGCTGAAACCCCTCCCGCGTATGTGAAGATGTTTAAGAGTCCGAACCATGCATAAGATCAGCAGTATTTTATCAGAATGAACCCAAGACCTCCCTTTTTCGTCCATAAAATAGTCCACAGCAACAGTATGAAGCCCCGATGAACGAAGGTCGTCAAGATTCTTGAAAGCGCAAGGGAATTGTGTTTGTAGTAGAGTAGACGAATCCCGGCTTAAGCCTTGGAAAGTCCAGATGTTCAGCCGGCACATTGGATGATACTGGCGTAAGACTTGGTGAAGTGACAGGGGGTACATGTTCTTAACCACATAATTTAGCTCGCTGAGGCGCTCTAGATGAGCTATCAGCGAGCCAAGTGGTTGCCACTCCTCCTCCACATAATAACTGGGCCCGGGAAAACGAGACCAGAGCCTTGGATCTAGGCACTCTTTCAAGCGGTATTCGAGAAAAGTGTTCCCCGAAGCTGGAAGGCCGTAGTGAACAGACTCCATACTCTGATATTTTGAATTTGGGACAAGCCATGGCTTGTCGGTATAGTCCCAAAAGCAAACTATATCTAACCGTCGAGCATGCCTCAGAAAGAGTCGCCCACGCCCACCCTCCTTCAGCTCTAAGGCGACTTGCTGAAGACTCGCACTATCTCGAAATCTAATTCTGAGGGTTTCATAGAGTATAGGAGCCGTCGCATCGTACCAGCTTCGACTTGTCAGGTTAAGGTTGGTCAGGGTACCTAAAGGGTCAGCTTTAACCTAGATATGTTTAGTAAATTGCCACAATCATTAAAGTGACCCAAGGAATCACACACAAAGTGACAGATGTGCCACTTGATCTCGTTTGGAAGAAACTCCATGGCGGTCGTATGCCCTAGAGATCAGCAACCTTGCTAAAGCAGATAATCAAATCAGCCCTTTGGATCGACCTCAAACAAAGGTTATAGTCCATCCGTCGGTCTTTCAAAGACAGTTTTTCATTCACTAGTCTTGACATAGCTTCTTACCAATCGCAAACACCTTTGGGTAAGTGAATTACTGCTTCCTCGGCCGAAAAAGCAGGATTCGCGCAACATGACGTTCGTACAATGAGTGAATTGGGATTTCAATGACGGCCTAACCAGGCAACCAGGCAGGTGTATGCAGTGAATGCAATCGCCTTCCCAATCAGGTACCAACAATGCTTTCTCATGTCTCGCTAAGGAAGTAGTGGCCAGGCGGCCTGGGGCATAAATACTTCCTCCCCCCGCCAAGGTTCCCTCTCTTTCTTCCTTTCTTCGTAACACTCCTTCTTCGACATACCCATCTAGACCGGGCTGCCCAACGCACATCTTCTTGTTTCCTTCTTTCTATTTGCTTGTTCTTTGCTTCGATCTTCTATCTCTATATTTGGTTCTCTCGGTTGCCTCTTTGCTCATCTTTTGATATATTCTTGCCTTCTCTTCTTCTCTTCTTCTCAACTTTATTTCCCCCTTTGTCTGTACATACATACAACCGTACTTCTATTAACCAATTTTTTCTTCTAGAGCACCGGGTAGTGGTAGGGTGGGGAAGAGCAGAGCAAACAGCAGCTAAGAAAAAACAGAACAGAAACAAGAACAGAAAAATATCTACTCACATCAAATACTTACCGAAAAAAAACACACTGATACAAAACAAATTAACAGGGTACTCCAAACCGAATATGTCTTCATAGACGGGCCCTTGGTTGGGTGGTTGGGATGGGCCTGGGTTATCAGGCAGTTGTGTGCTGTCTGATAACGAGTCTTTTCTATCTTCAAATTCGAGTGAGTGATGCCTTGTCCGATTTTGTTTGACTAATATACTGACTTAGCGGTGAAACCGGCTCGAAAACAGATCTTTCGTGTAGGATTTCCTCCCCTCTCAGAAACAAAGACTGACAGGATATGTGGACAGCGGAAGATGGGAGCATCTCGCCTTTATCAACAGGCAAGCAAGCCTCTTCGATACTTTGTCTTGAGGATCAGCCCGGCTAATGTTATTGACAAAGATAGACAGAGTGACATTGCCTTTTTCTCTTGCCACTTCACACTTTCTTGGGGGATAACCACCGCCATATACATATCTCTTTCGATGCCTTGAATTCCTGTGTATGGGACTGGGATTGTTTCGTGTGAAGCAGACGACGAGCTGAGAGGACAAGGGAGAGCAATTCCGGCGAATGCTGTATTTGAAGCCTGCACGGTTAAACGAAGTGGAAAGGGGATGGATCTGCTCAGTGTATATACTAAATTGTCCTGATTGAATAAGTATTATGGTTGGCCCTATTCCTTACTATATCCCAGCTCTATTCAACAAGTGGTAGTGTAGGCCGGTGACATACCTAGTATTCCCCGCTGAGGTAGAAGCACATCAAGGATGTACATGACTGCCGAGAAAATGAACCCTCGTAATTCAAATATCCAAGACTACGATATGCACCTGCTGGAGTATATGTTTCTGTGGCACCCAGGCTTACAATAGGCAGGAAACTATAACGCTGCGGGCTTTTCTCACCTTGCGCTGCGCCCTACAGTTTCACTATTGGGCTTGACCAGCCTCTCCCTCGCACTCTTGATAGTTTTGCCGTATTTAAAGGTCATAGAACGGAATACAAGGAATCCGTTAAACATTTGGCAAAAATGACCGATTCTGGAACTCTAGCTGTGCGATATTTGCCCCAGCGATGCCACTACGGGAGCCCTAATCGAGCCAGTAAACCCCCTTAAACCCGGTCGTTTGAAATGATGCTGATGGTAATAGATCTCCCTACTAAATTTCCCCACGACCATATCGCGTCGCCTAGAGGCGCATATGTCTTGTTCGCGCTCGGCTAGCCCTAACCGAGAAGACTTATCGGCGAGCTGGAGGGAACAAACTACCAAATGCAAAAGACATTTCCACCCAGCATATCTGCCATAGGTGCCATCATCCAAGGAAGGACCAGCGTTTCGGCTCCCATATTATATGCATGATGAGTCTTTACGACGGAACGCACAGGTACCTCCCAGCAAGTGGCACCATTATTTGGTTGCAACCTGCACCGTGACGTTCGTCAATGATATCCCGATTGAATTGGTGCACGTCCTTGGGAAATTGCGAAAACACTACCAAAGTGAAGTGGATCGAGACAGCAAGGAACCCAACGTTAGCGCTGGTGGGTATCTGAGCTGTTGCGTTGGGAGGCAAATTAGGTCACGGTGCAGGTTTGGTATCACCCCATAGTAAGAGAGTAGTGGGCAATACGTTCATGTCCCTATGAATCCTGAATCCACTGAGAGATATTGCTTTGCATTCAGGGACCAAGGACACTAACGGACAACTACATTATTTAATTGAGTGTTTGTCGGGTATACGTATGTGGAGATGCCAAGTGGACCTCCCAGCAGGTTTTTTTTTTTTTTTTCTTTTTTTTTTCTATTATAGAAGACAGTTGAGATACTGCGAGCCCTTACGGTCAGGTCATATGAATGAAGTAATATTCAATGTTGTACACTGGTCGCTGATGAAGGGTCATAGTATTTGCAGAACAAAATCATGATCTACAACGAATAAACAAGCTCATGATTCTCCCAGTCAGTCAGATCCAACCATCTAGACCCCGTTATTAGCGACCTATACTTGATGATAAAGACAAGATAGGGACGACACTCACTCTTGATTCTCCAGTCGGACATATTCTGGGCTCTCCCTGATCTGGGCCTTCTTGGCATTTTGTTTGTTATACCACCACCAGATGAAGGCCAAAATAAACAAACAGACGCCCCAGCAGACAATGATCGTAATCTCGGCGGGAACATAGCGAGGGGCATCTTTGGGGCGGAAGACTTGGGGACCTATGCAGAAGTTGCAGTTAATCTCTGCTCGTATTTAGGTCCGAACGATACGGACATACCAATGATATTTCCGGCACAGTAGCCGATTAAATATAGTGCAGCGACGGTGGTCTTCTTCGTATAGCCGGCGACGTTGGAGGAGACCATCGAGAGCAAGGCCACGAATGGGGTCGGGCTTGCTTGGGTCATGTAGTAACCGATCAGACGTCCGACGTTGTTTGATAGGGGAAGACCAACGATGAGGGCCATGCCCACTATGGCAGTAAATAGGCCACCGGTGCTGCAAAGGAGTCGCTGGCCCGTGTATTGGCCGGCGTAGCCGTTGAGAATTAGAGCGATAACCTCAACCGCACCGCCGGGAGTACCATATAGGAGACTCTGTTGGGGAGTGTAACCAAAGCTGGTAATCTGGCGGTAATTTAATTAGTCATAGAGTCTCAGTCCAGAATGGAAGGGGTCACTCACCAGCTGGTTGAAGAAGTTTGTAATACCACCATTTGGGATATCGGCGATGAGCGCATAGAAGAAAAAAGCCCAAGTCATGGGGTCTAGGAGTGCCTCCTTGACCTGGTAGAGCTTGAAGTGCTTGTTTCCGATACCCTGCTGGTTTTCTCTGACGCGAGCGACGGCGAGAACACGATCCTCTTGTTTTAGCCAGCGGGCGTTCAGTTGACTATCCGGGACTACCCAGAAGAAAATAACACCAAGCGCAACGGTTAATAGACCCGTGCAAAGGAAGACAATTTTCCAAGGCGCGATGGCTGAGCCATGCCTTTCTGTGCCAACTGCGATACCGTACGCCACAAAGCCACCTAGAATCTGGCCCCAGCCATTGAAGCTGAACCAGATGTTGACACGGCTGCCTTGTTCACTCTTGGTGTACCACTATGCGAGAGATGTCAGAAATTGTTGTTGTTGTTTGGAGGGGCCTGAAACGCACCTGCGAGGTCAAAAGAGCAAAGCCTGGTGTAACAGAGGCTTCGAAGACACCAAGGAAGAAACTAAACAGGGGTTGTCAGCCGTTGTTGATGATTGTGGCAGGGTGTGGTCTCACCGAATCGCAACGGCCCCGGGATAGTTGCTAACAGCAGCGAAACAACAAAGAATCGATCCCCAAATGATGATGCAAGCCGCAGAGTATTTACCCAAGGGGAGGCGCTGAAGCAATCGGTTGGTGGGGTATTCCCACGCCAGATATCCTACATTTCAAGCCGTGTCAGTCTACCTCTTCGTATGTTTCCACTATGGGGCCATTGTTTAACGAACCGAAATAAAATAAGCTACCCAGCCATTGATATTCGTCGCCTTTCAGGTTCAGATCTGGCTTGAGCCCCATGACACTGGCGTAGGATAGGGTCGTTTCTGTGCAGGGTTAAGTAAGAAATGTCGAGGTTAGAGTCGAAGAACCACGTACTGTCCAAATAGTTCATTCCATATACACAACACATGATCGGCATCATATGCCAGTCAATGGTTCGTAAAAGTCGCTTGTTTGTTGCGGCATCGAGCTCGACGGCTTCGCCATGGAGTTCCTGAAAGGCTTTCAATGCCTCGTCTGCATCCTGAGCATGTTCTTTAAGCTTTGGATCGACGTGCCCCTTGACGTCTTTCTCCACGTCGACAATGGTGGGTGGGGAAGTCTTCTCTTCTGCCATTTTTTTTTCTGGCTAATACTTTGGTGGGGGAAGGTATAAGAGGTAGGACGAGACAACAGAGGGCATTTCAAGGAATGGTGACATGCCTTACATATATATGTACGCGCACCTCCTCATCCACGGGGGGTCGTAGCACCAGAGAATGAAACGATTGTTATCTGACCTGGCAGATTAAACTTCATCGGCACCCAGATAAGCCACCGATTATCTGGGGTAGGCCGAACTACCCCATCCTAGTGCAGCCACAATGACGGCAAGTTAATTGTCCATGGCCAATCCCACGCAAGCACAGCGGTTTCGGTTCCGCGGGAATTCCGAACGTTGGAGCATCAGAGATGAGGGGCAAAAGAGGAGAAGGCAAAAAGCAAAAGGATAGGCGAGGCAATGGTTGATCCATTGGGTAAAATAGCCGACTATCTCTATTGAATCACGAGAAAGACTCGTTGAATGGGTGGGATGATAAGACAACAACCACCCCAATGTGTCCCCTCACTTATCTGGCGGACAATTCCGCTCCAGGGCTACCAAGAGAGCTTACTCTTTCCAGTCTCACTGGCTTGTCGATCTGCATCTGCCAAGAGGAGGAGAAAACGTTACAGAGATTAGGGTTGAGGAAATCGTCAATACTACCTCGTACTTTGTCCACGAGGCCAAGTCCGTCGGCGTTCCATTTGAAAGCCGGCAAACATTGGGAGATTCCGAACCTGGCATAATAACTAACTAGTCATATTTACTAGAGAGCCTAGTTAACTAAGAACTATTGTGGTTTCTTCTTTTCTCCCCGAAATTTAATTGTACTACCTGCAACGTTTTAAGCTTATCAGCTAGACCACTAGTAGGATATTCATATCGCCATATCAGTATCTCCTTATCATCCTGATCTCCACTTACTAACGTGATGATAGTGGACCTTTCCCGAGTTATGCCTTTCCCCGTTTAGCAGCTTATCGATAATAGACCACCGAGACCAGTGCTATGAGTACTTGCGAACACCGCTAACAAACCGACAGGGTTGACGCTTATACTGTTTACATCGGATGTATATATACCTCTATTAAAGAAACCCAACATTTTCAATCTGTCAGCAAAGACTGAAACTAAAAGATGTTCGGGGAGGATATTGTTGGAAAAGTCCTCGGGACGGTTCCCGCGGAGCCCGGAGCTTTATCCATACTACTGAAAAAAGCTTCGCTGCCTGGCATCGATTGATTCGATTCTCATTTCCCCGACGTTGCTATAGTCTACTATGGCAATTGACTGTGCCCTGTCTTAGAGTGCAAGAGCCTCCAAAGCCACATATGGTAATGCCTGCCAACACAGGAACAAATAAAATCAACGGGTGAACATCCTCACGGCAGCCAATATGTCCGCCGAGCCACTCAGTATACTACTGGTAAATAAATTTCTACCCGCTTAGACAGACAGCAATAATAACTTGGGGAACTAGGCAAGCACAGCCGCATCCCTTTCACTAGATCTATTCATCCACCCCTTGGATACGATCAAAACCCGCATCCAGTCTCGCGAATATTCACAGTTCCTGAGAACCAACACCGGAACCAGCATATGGAGACACCCTGGGATATTCCGCGGCCTTTACCAAGGCATCGCGAGCGTAACCGCTGCCTCGTTTCCCACAGGTTCGTGCTACTCTACATCATCCCTACCCAAACTCTATCCAATGAGCGAAAACTAACGGGTCAAAGCTGGTGCATTCTTCATCACATACGAGTACGCACAGTCAGGACTCCAACTCATACATCGAAAGCTTGGAACGCATGAGTCTAGCTCAGCTCAGGTCTTTTCCGATTTTTGCGCAGCCTCAGTTGCCGATCTTGCTGCTTGTGCAGTCTTTGCTCCGGCTGATGCATTGAAACACAACGCACAGATGATCCAGTCACAACAACCAGATGCATCATCACATGTAGCTGGGGGGGAAACAGGTGGGGTAGCCCAGAAAGCAACACAACTGGCTTTCAAGAAGTTTATCAACCCTAGACAGCTTTGGAACGGATACCCTGCTCTTGTAGCGCATAGCTTGCCAGTGTCGGCGATTCAGATGCCGCTGTACGAGGCTCTTCGGTGTCGCATTTCTGAATATAGATTCGGAGTTCGAGAGGAGGGGTCAGGAAGACTAAGAGACTATGGAAAGAAACAGGTCCATTTGACAATTGGAGAGGCCGCTTCGACAGCCGCGATAAGTGCTGCAGTGTCAGGCAGTGTAGCCAGCGTCCTGACAGCACCCATGGATATGGTCCGAACACGAATCATGCTCGATGCTGCAGACACAACCGCGCCGCAGAAGAAAAGAATGATCAATGCCGTACGGGAGATTATACGAACCGATGGCCCAAGGGGCCTATTCCGAGGGTGCGCTGTAAACACATTCATGGCAGCTGTCGGATCAGGATTGTACTTTGGTCTCTATGAAAGCACCAAATGGTGGCTAAGCTCTGACTCGATGGAAAAGCGTGTCATGTTGGACTAGGAGGTGATGGGAAAGCTTCTATGTAATTGTGATTGTTTGTACGATAGTGGCCGACTGTACATTAGTGATACCCCGCTCTAAAAAAATAAACTACTCTTCAGTAGCACCTCCAAGGTAAATCGAGTCTGTGCCTATTGCCTTCGAACCAGCCTAGGAACTTTGGGAGACTACAAAATATTCGACCAGAGCGGATCCACTACTTAGTCCTTGTTTAAGCTGACTACAACATATACCGTAAGTGTTGGTTCAGAAAATGATTACGTAGAATAACCTTTAGACACCGGTACAAACTCTTGTCGATGTTGGAAGATTGTGACTTTATAAAATGACCCTTCCTGACTCTGACTTTGGATTTGTCCATATATCGAGGTAGGCGTCTTATTCATAGGGAGAGGGTATCTCTTAGCATCAGTCTGTCCTAGATACATGGTGGTTATTTCGAGTGCTGAATTTATTATTCGCATCATACTGGTGACATATTGCTATATAAGGAGCACATCAGCTGCACCCTTCTTATTGCGCACCAACACGCTTCAGGTATGCATCCCATCCCTCCTTCTGGTACCGCTGCGCCGCCTCCACGGGATCAGGGGCAGCATAAATTCCTCGGCCAGCAATGATAAAGTCGGCACCGCGTCCAACAGCCGACTCAGGAGTCTGGTACTGTTGTCCCAGCTTGTCTCCCTTCGAGGAGAGGTTGACACCGGTCGTGAAGACGACGAAATCCTCATCCTCCGAAGGCGAGCTAACTTCAGACTGAACCTCGCCCAGGTGACGCGTCGAGACGAATCCCATGACAAACTTCTTATACTTCCGGGCGTAGTCAACAGAAGAAGTAGTGTATTGGCCGGTAGCCAAAGATCCCTTGGAGGTCATCTCCGCAAGGATCAAAAGGCCCCGCTCGGAACCGTAGGGGAAGTCCTCGGCGGACGCAGTCTGGGCCAGAGCCTCGACGATACCCTCACCGGGCAGAACACTGCAGTTGATGATGTGGGCCCACTCAGAGATGCGCAGAGTGCCACCATGGTACTGCTTCTGGACTGTGTTGCCGATGTCGATGAACTTGCGATCTTCGAAGATGAGGAAGTTGTGCTTCTCCGCAAGGGCCTTCAGACCGGTGGTGGTTTCTTCGCTGAAATCGGAAAGGATATCGATGTGAGTCTTGATCACGGCAATGTACGGGCCGAGTCCTGTTATACATTCCACCATTAACCATTACTAGATCATATGTAAGTGGCATCCCCGGTGCGCATACGGTCAGCCAAATCCAGCAGCTCTTTGGTGGTGGTCACGTCGGCCGAAACGGTGACATTGCTTTTCTTGGCCTCGGCAACCTCGAAGAGCTTCTTGACGAGGGCATTGGGATGTGTGCTAGCGCGTGCGCTGTAGGTCAATTGCGACTTGGAAGACATGCTGGCGATGGAGGGGTAGCGCGGGGTTCTGCAGCTACTGTATAAATGAGCACTTTGGGGAACTGGCGTATTCAGTAGATTAGTACTTCAAATTTTCAGTGAGTAGATGAAATAATCAGGGCTTCTAATGACTAACTCAAATTGTGGAATGAACGGTGAATACAAGCTGTACAATAATCACCGCGAAAAATTAAAATGGATCTACTCCATATGGAGGGGAGCCATGCACTAGCCACACATTCCTCCGCCTGTGGGGTGAGCCACATGCCTCATCTGGGCCAAACACATCAACGCAGTCACATGCAGATAAGATTAGGGCCTATCCTTAGGGTATGTATAGTAACCGTCCGCGCGGGGATCACTCAAGGCAAGATATAGTCGTAGATTCCCATACTAATTCAAAATACCATCATAAACTGGCCTAACTAGGAATCTGCTACATTTTAAACTACCCGAAACCTCATCATCTATCATATAGCAGCTCTCTGCGATATTCGCATCTATATGACGTGCCACTCATCTATAACAAGACAGTTGATTCTTCGTGGGAGATTGGTGGCCATGCCTGGCTTTTTATGGTTGCTTTTTATATCCTTCTAGGGACTTAGCAATAAGCCCAACTCTATCAGCCATAATAATGTCAATACCGGCAGCGGCTTGGGCCTGGAATGTTGCATCAGCTATTAAGCAATTTTCATATCGCAACTTGAAAGCACTGAAAATTAGTATGGATACACTTACATTGGCATTTTCTGGTGTATTGTTCTGAGATCCATAGGTTCCACAGATTAATCCTGATCGTTGAACATATCTGATAAGCCTAGGACACATTACCAGCGCCTCGGACGCAAAGACAAGACCAGATAAGTTCCACCTCTTGGCAAATCGAACAGCGGACTGTATGCTGGAGGCCCTCATTTCTCGATCCGTAACTGGAGGCTTGCCGGCATTAGTGATGAACATTACAGGGTACATCCGTTGTTTGATGGCCAATAACATGCATATCTCGGGGGTAAATGAGGATAGTATAATGGTCCGTTTTTTGTTGCCGTAAGAAAAGAGTTTCTCAAGCGCTTTGTCGATGAAGGTGTTGATTTCAATAGCCACGGGTGCTACACCTGCATCTATCGCTTCATGAAGCCTAGGGTACTCTTCGTTGAGACGCTATTAGCCCTGTCTCACGAGTCGAGAGCCATCAGTGGCAGCATTTAACATACTTATCTCGATATTGAAGCCAATTGACTCAGGCAGTTCTTCAAGCAGTTCCCCCAGTGTCGTAAAAGAATCTTGGATAAAGTCACCTCTGGTATTAGGCTTGAATCCCTTGTTGACAAAGTCTACTGTATACTTCATTCTATCGCGAATTTCCCTAGTTCCGCTCTCGTGGCCTTTAGTTAATGATCGAGATCGTCGCTTAGCCGAGATATTCTGGGTGGAAATAGGTTGTGCATTCGCTTCTCCAAGTACAGATACTGGAACTCCTCGTGGCGACTGGATATTGCTTGCGTGCATGAACTTTGAAAGATGAGAATCAGTTTGAATTAAGCCCAGGGACACTGACCTGATCAAGACTTAAGTCATGAATAGGGATATCGGTTCCTGACTCGCTCAGAGAAAAGTCATGGTATATGACAGGCACGAGATCTCTTGTTAATTGCACATCTGAGTAGACTTCAGTACACACGCAAGGTACGATTTGTGAGATGTTGTATTACCAAACTACCATAGTTGTTAGTCTCGTTCGCTTCACATTTTAGCCAAATCATTCTTACCTCAACAAATGTGGCGCCTTGCTTTGAGGCCGAAAGAAATGACTAGATCCCATGTCAGGTATGTAAGGGTTTGGTTTCAATGGTTCTAAAAGTGGTACGTACTTCTATAGTATTTTCTCCTATCTGGAGATAGCTGCGGCTGGCTGTGTTTTGTCCAAGGCCTGACTACACGTTACTAGTCCATTATAGAGGAGGATGAAGTATTAACATAGTACATACCTCTATGACCAACTAGCTGTACCCCTTCTTCAGTGACGGGAGGGCTGACCAAAGGACCCGCACGGTGGGATATTGGTTTAGAGAGGACGAAAGTAAAAGTGACCTTCCCCAGAACATCAAGTGTATCTTTCTCAAGTATAGGAACGGTACGTTCTCTGATAAGGCTTTCACGGTTTTCCCCAAAATGATCGCTGGGGTTTCCTATCAAAGCCGTACCACCCCCCACAAGGCTACGTTCCTTTGGAAGTGTAGAGTTAGCGTGGAGTAACTTGAAGGATATCCAGGCTCTGTCTGGATCTGTAACTGGAAAAACAAAAGGTTCGTTGGTCATATCAGTCAGTAAAGGCAATTCTACAAGCTGGCTTATGCTTTGCCTCTCTGAGATTGAAATTTCCATCAAGAAACCAGCATTCATAAAGATGAGCTCCTTCGGAGAGCGATCCCTGAGTTCAACAGCCTTTACCTGTTTCCCGCTTTGTAGGACACCCAAATTAATGATCAGGTGGTGACAATCAGTCCTAAGTGACATAGTGTTTTGAAAAATTGGCTGTTTAAGTATGCTAGCAGGTCCGCCGAGAGGGTCCTCAGTACCCAATGAAGTGAGCATCCCAGCTAAAGTGAGATGGCCTCTTACTGCGGCATGCTCTTTAGCAGTCCAACCGGAATAATCATGAATATCCTGTTTTGCTGTCGCATTCAAGAGAAGTTTGGCCACGGCGTGTTGACCCTCCACGCATGCAATGAATAAAGGAGTCCAGCCATGAACAGTCTCTGGGATATCAAGATCTCGGCACCTACCATGCTCAAGTAGTATGTCCACATATCCTTCATTTCCACTGCGAGCTGCAACATAAAGAGCTGTCTCTCCATGGCTAGCTTTTCCATGAGAATATAGGGGAAACTTGGCAAACAGGAGGACTATGTCATCATATTGATATTTGACTGCAATGACAAGAAGATCATTTAGAATATTGATCAAATCGTAGTTCTTTGCTTCGCCATGTGTTTGCTGCATTTGTTCGAGGGCTTTCAAAAAAGCTTTTGTGACCAGTGCATGGTTGTTGATCACTGCGTAGTGCAGTGGCGTATATTGTTGAGAGTCCAACGACATGATGAGGCGTGCGGGATACTCCTGACCCGACTTTCGAGACAAATCCAATATTAATTCACAGATACCTGGCAAACCATACATTGAAGCGTAATGGAGTGGAAGACGCCCAAAAGCATCTTTTTCCAATAAGATGCCCTTTCCGCTGAGCGCGATTTGTTCAACGGCCAAGGAGAACAAGTTACTCTCTGGCTTACCACAATAGTATTTAGAACTGCACTGAGAACACACCCTCGATGCAGTGTGTTCTTCAAAAGTTTGTTGCCGACCAAAAATTACAATCATTTCGTTCAATATCCTGTGGTCTAGCGTAATGTGATATCGGGGAAATGCTTCTGAGAGTAGAAAGGTAGCAGCCCGCTTAGAACGACAGACCACTGAGCGCCCTGTTAAATCACGGAGGATTTCCTGGAAGCACGGTCTCGTTGTGGTGTTACATGTGTACGTCTCTTCCAGCAACTTGGATAATTCTGGGCCATCATCATCTACCACAGCGCGATTCAAAGCTCTGATAGGGTCACTGGAAGGAGAGGGATGGCTGGAGCCATCGTCCAAACAGGATTTGGTGTTTGAATGGAGCTTCATATCAAAGCGGATTCGGATGAAGCTTTCCATCAGTTTGTTCAGGATTTCAGTATGTTTCAGCCATGATGCATCCTGATCAGCCTCCAACTTAATCCACTCCACTTTATGGGCTCCATGAGTCTGTCCGGTCGAGCTGCGAAGCTCCTCGAGCTTGGCATACACCCTCCGGACTGCTTCTTTGTTGACCCGATAAAACCATTGCAACTTTTCTGAATCCTTACGAAGCTCTAGCACTGCTTTGAGGATGTTTTCTAGCTCGTAGCAGCTTGAGTCTCCTATTGATATCAAGGCGTCTGCCGTAGGTACCGATCTTTGGAGAAGCTCGTCACCCCTTTGCGTCAGGAGGTCATAGTTCTCGCGATGAAACTGGCTGAAGGAATGGATGCTACACTTAAGACAGCTATATATGTCTTCAACGAATGTTAACAATGTTCCTAGGGTACAGATGATAGTAACGGACCTGTGAAATCCGGTTGCGTTTCTGTAGAGTAGACTGTTCTGATAGCCGTCTTTAATTGCCTTTTCAGTAAGGGATAAGGCACATAATGTGGCGCCCACTCCGGCACCTGGTATTGATGGTAATTTAGCCCGAATCGCATTATCACTTGGGGTACAGTAGACCACTAGGCAATATGGAGATGCAGTTAACGAAAATGAAATTACATGTGAACCATCACCATCTCGGTAACTCAATAAAATCACATGCGTTACTGTGGGCCGCAAGAGCTTTAAAGAAAGGAGTAAAGTAGCTCAGGAAGTGGATTGCTTTAGTAGCGGCGGTGGCGTTTATATATTAAGAAATCGACTGGGGTACCCCTGTCCTTTGCCGGATTGGATAACTTGATCTCCTGCGAATTCCTGTCATGTTTAGATCGGAACCACAGCGCTAACTGGATCCAATACTTGGGAAGTAGCGGATGGTTGACAATCAAATTTACTGCTGAATTTCTTGAGAGCTACCTCGAGGCTCTCTTAGCAAGCCCTAAGACATTTAACTCCGCGGTGGCTCAGATGACAGGGGCATAGGAAGAATACTAGGTGATTTAGATGAAACTAGGATATGCCAAATGCCACTAAGGTTAAAGATGTAACATGAACTAGACAATTTGGTAGAGTCAGGAATCCATAAGAGAACTAGATTATATATCGCAAGGATTATTTTCAGAGTTGCGATGAATATAACGTCGACAGATTATCAACGTATGGATATACAATGGCAAATTGCGATACCTATTTTACAAAAGGGTGAACAAGTACAAAATTGTCCAAAGCCGCGATGAATCCGTCAATTGGAAGTAGTTTGACTTCAGAGAGAGATTAGATCCCTTCCAACGCCGAATACACTCAGCCCCCACAGAGCACCCTGCACCAACCAGAAAAATCCTCCAAGGAACCTTCCCTTACCCTGCGACTTGCCCGAGTACACGTAGCCGTACAAGAAGAGCGAGCGAGCCACGAGCCAGGCGGCGCCAAGAGCCGTAGCCAGCTGGGGGTATTTCAGACCTGCAACGAGAGTAAAGAGCATGGTCTGGGGAGCATTTTCGAGGAAGTTGGCGTGTGCGCGCTGAGCGCAATTGAATTGTTCGGCTTTAGCCTGTCGGGCCATTTTCTGTTAGCTCATATCGCGGTTGCTTATGTCTGCGACACTTTATTCTGAAGTCGTGGTAAGTGGGACGGTGAGGGGACAGTGGAGGTCTCACATTCGACTTGCACTGTTCAATAGTCGCATAGGTGTGAGGGTAGGGGACCTTGGCTTCCTTGCGAATGCCTGTCACCACAAATCCATGGATAAAGCTGAGCACAGGGATGGCTCCAAGCGCGACGCCGATGACGGCACTGAAAGCTCACAGTTAGTCAAAGGTGGTCTTGGTGCCATCTGGAGGGGGATAAATGTACCCGTAGTTGTCGGGGACGGTTATCGCAACCATTATGAAGAGTAAACTAAATATTACAGACTGTGGATTGATCTTTTGGTTGCTTCTTGTAATGCCGTGGGATCTAGAAGCTTAAATACTCTCGATTTCTTGACGTCAGGAACTCGGAAAAGTTGAGTCCCATCCGGAGTCCCGAAGAACCGACACCCGTATTTCACATTGCTCACTAATCATCGTAGGCTGTAAGTTAGTTAGTTGCAACACGAAGTGATTTACAACATGGGCCTCTCAGTTGCAGATTGACAACCAATTAAAGTATATTACGAGCGAAGACATCCATATGAGATACGTGTACTTTCCCGTCACACTCTACCGAGGGACTCTGGGAACAGTTCGATAACTATTCTGCCTATTTGAGAAACGGTGGCCGACTGAACATCCCATCTATCATTGTTATACTTATGTACTCTAAGATAAAATCATCCCTGGGTCATTTTGCTGACGCTGCCATACTTCGCCTGCCAAGCAAAGAAATACAGCAGTGCCCCCAACGGCTGTCCAACCACGCAAAAGCTAACCCAAAATATTGAGTTCCCAAGCACTCTCCCCGAGGGATCTTTCATCTTTTCTAATGGGGCAGTGACGGCGATCAGCGGCAGCTGGAACAACATTCCTACGAGGGCGACGCCTTGTTATCGGTTAGCTTGGAACAAACATTCACAGGGTATGCGCGATTCTCAGTACCTATCATATTATGCGTAGGGATCCCCACAAGCAGCTCGTGCAAAAGAGCCGAAACTAGAAAGACAACAGTGCTTGCCGTCAAAGGACTGTATCCCCGCCCAATGAGAGGCGAATACACATGCCTCTTCATGAAGAGATAGACAGGCCTGTTCCAAGATCGCCAGTACATTCCAAGACTGGAGCTGTTCCACCAGTCGAGATAGAACTCTCGGTCTCCAAACCGCAGCACTTCAGCCAAGGCATTCAAGAATGACTGGAAAAGAGCGAAAAACCCAGCGAGCCAAATAATAAGGGAGATGGTAGATAGCTTCATCACGCGCTCAAAAATGGAAGTAATGTCCATGACAGCGATCTTGTCAATGGAATTTCGCAGGACGGGAGCAGCGTACTGGGCCGAGAGAAGCCAGATGAATATAGACAAGCTTATAAACTCGAACATGCGCTTGCCCACAAACGACCATCGGATTGCGGGTGACCTGGGATAAACCGGTTGGTAAACCAGCGTAGGTGCCAACCAAAAGTACACCAAGTTCCCAAGCGTGATATTCCGTGGATAAGGGCATGAAGAGTAGATCTCCGGAAGGGCGGACTCGGCGGATGGATTAAGCATCGCCTCGCGGAGATCGCGATTGGTGAACGCATAGGACCAATTTTTGAGCGCTACAATGATGGCATGAACTTCGCAGAGCGTCCCGATCCCTGGATGATGGATGTAATAATAAACGACATAGCTCGTCACCGCCAGATTCAGCAAGGTATTGAGGATATGAAATGATAGGGCGAACCGCCAAATCGTCCGGAATTCGCGTTGTTCACGTTCACCCTCCTCCGCTGATTTGTCTTTCTTCTTTCGGCCAACAGTTTCTTTCACCCGCCCTGCTACAGCCAATTCGAGTATGTATGCGATAAACAGCTGACAAGGAACCATGACAAAGAGCATTGAGCCAAGGACGACATCTTGTTTCCGGTAGTCATGGCATCTAATGCAGATGAGGACACCATACTATGTGATAAAACGTTCAGCTCTGTTTACAACAGATACTTCGTTCTACGGTAACACTTACTTTCATAGAATTCTCAATAATCAATCGGAGATTCATCGCCACTAACAAGGGGGATTATCAGCTTCAAATCATCGAGTTACCTTAAAGAAAAACATCATACCCAGGACAATCACCATCAGGTTTCGAAACCCGAGGAAGCTAGTCGGAACATTGGATTCTCGACTTAAGCTTGAGTGTTGCAACTTCGAGTGGTAGGCTGCCACATGCCGATACTTGCTCCTCCTTTTCCCTTTGGGTACTTCGCTAGCCTCACCCGTAGGAGGCGAAGTTTCGGTGTGAGAAGAACCGTTCATGACTTTAGAAGATAAGGACGAAGCCGCGCCCCGGATATTAACATCGCTGCTTGTCGCAGATGCCTTATCTGTAACGGCCATCTTCATATGATCTCGGAGAAATCCGGCAGTAGTCCACAATGAGCACACAATGACCTAAGCCAAAAATAAAAAATAAAACCACGGAAGGGTTGTGTAAAGCCGCGTGGAAGCGACAAGGGTTGAATGTGAGGTCAATTGCGGGGATAGCTTAGAATACAGGATAACAATCCCAGCGGCCGGGCCAGAGAAGAGTTGATCATGACAGGGCAATTGAGGGTATTTATAGCAGGAGAACAATGAGACAAGCCAGGAGCAACGCAGCGGGGCTGGCAAGGACGCATTGCAACGGTGTTTTAAAGCAAAGGCCTCTGAGGCGACCGGGGGTTGAGAGAGCCGTTTGGTGCTAACATGACTTGCTCTGCCGCTTAGTGTCCCGCGGCCAATGATCATCACCGCCGCGCGCTCGGCCCAAAGTCAAGTTGCTTTTGCTCCCATTCAAATCATCGACCACGTTCACGACGAGAATCCATCCACTCTACCAGCCGCATGCACGCTATGGAAAGACCGTTCTAGCTGAAAACCCTGTAACCTCATTTGAGGGGTTGTTGTTTGTCATTCGCTGCGCTCCGCTTACCTTTCACCCGGTCAATGGTCGCAAACTTCCGTGAGCTTCTTTTCCTTTACACCCGAAAATAGCTTGCTTGTGATGGCATTTTATGACGAATCTGGGGCCGACTCCCAGCCATTTGGAAGATCTCAAAAACCCTACGAGGGTGGAATTGTCGGTCCACGGCGACCACGTACGTTTATTTCATTGCTTTGAATTTTGTTCCCCCCCAGTATACCCGTCTCTTTTCTTTTCCCGTTCGTTCATGTTGCTCCATCGTTCAACCACTGTGGAAAGCTAACGGCCTCCAACTCGATAGGGCTTGTCACCGATTATGGATCGTCACTCGTACAATGGATGCGCACACGCGCCCGAGATACAAAGGCGGCCACCGGATGGAGACAGAAAGGCCAAGTGCAAGCTACATAGTTGATGTAAACAGCAGCGCCCTGCTTTAAAGACGTCGACTAACCCACTTCCCTCTTTGCAGATGCTGCCTCCGTTAGCACGAATCCATTCCCCTGTGGATACCATCCCCGTACGGCACCTACACCAATCCATTGGAAAGTCAAAGAAGCCGATCACAGTCGTAAGATGGACTCCGGAAGGGAGGCGTTTATTGACGGGTGGGCACACTGGAGAGTTTATGCTATGGAACGGAACAGCATTCAACTTCGAGACTGTGATGGACGTATGGTTTTACCTCCCTATTTTTCTCATCTATACCAGTCTGCGATTTGCCTGGATCGTTTCTGACCACCAAGTTAGGCACATTACGACCAACTGCAAGCTGGAGTCACTTCGTTGGCATGGTCCCACAGCCATGACTGGTTAATTTCGGGCGGACAAAAAGGTGATATAAAATACTGGCGGCCTAATTTTAACAATGTCGAGACCATTGATGACGCGCATCATGATGCGGTTCGAGATCTTGCGTGGTCTCCCAGCGATACAAAATTTCTCTCCGCTTCTGACGATACGACCCTGAAGATCTTTGATTTCACCTCAAGAACCGCCGATACCGTCCTTACCGGTCACAACTGGGACGTCAAATCATGTGATTGGCACCCTACGAAAGGACTACTCGTCTCTGGTTCGAAGGATCACCAAGTCAAGTTCTGGGATCCCCGCACGGCAAGATGCTTGACAACACTCCATAGCCACAAGAACACAGTAACCGCCACGAGGTTTTCACGTGTGAATCAAAATCTTCTCGCAACATCGTCTCGCGACCAGACAGCCAGGGTTTTCGATCTACGTATGATGCGGGACATTTGCATTCTTCGTGGACACGAGAAGCCTGTTTCTTCTCTAACATGGCACCCCATTCATAGCTCACTCATCTCGACGGGTAGCGAAGATGGTTCGCTGTACCATTACCTCCTCGACGAGCCAAACGTGCCCTCTGGACAGGTTCCTACAATAGCGCCCTACGACAGTCCGGATCCTGCGAACACACCTGCGCAAGTCATCTACCCTGCCCACCGGGTCCAGTACGCACATGGCGCTACTATTTGGTCACTGGATTGGCATCCACTAGGCCATATACTTGCGTCCGGCTCGAAAGACAACTTCACACGGTTTTGGTCTCGAGCAAGACCGGGAGAGACTAGCTACATGAAAGACAGGTTCCACATAGGGGAGGAGGCCGCTGAGGCCCAGGGAACTTGGAGTAGAGGTTTCGGAAGGCGGCAAATGCGCGAGGAGGAAGAACAGGAATTACAGGATGAAGCCGAGAGCCTCGTTGATCAGAGGAAGCCGACTGGATCTGTTCTTCCTGGAATACAGATCGCACCTCCTGGCGGAACGCCTCACGACGGGCTAGGCTCGCAACTACTACCAGGTATCGGCGCTCCCCAACCGCCACCAGCACCATCAGCCGGTATACCTTCATCTATGCCTCAGATGGATCCCAACCGCCTAGCCGCTCTGTTGTCTACTCAAGCCCCCCTCAACCCAATAATATTCCTCCGAACACGGGATTGCCTGGGTTTCCCATGCTTCCTGCCCTCTCCGGAACACCACCCGCCAATGTTGACTTTGCAGAGCTTCAAAAGCAGCTCATGTCACAGGGCATACCACTACCACAGAATTTCGCTCCCCAACACTTTTCTCCCTTACCGGGTACCGGAGGCCTCCCTGGTTTGCAGGGTAGTAATACGCCCGACAATCATTATGGAAGATGACATGCATGTTTTGAGTTGGCCTAGGGGCGATTGGCGCAATGGCAGATAGCTTGTTTGGGTTTTCTGATAGCATCGGCATATGTTTGAAGAGTATCACATAATTCCTCCGGCTGTATTATAAATCGGTGTTTGAAGGACTTCCCGATTCGTTCGATAGAGTAAAGATCGCATGCACACCGCATCGCGTTCGTCGTGTATGATTGCCATTATTCGAGGCATGTTTCAAATCTCAAGCCCATGAAGGGCGCATTGTGCGAAACCATATGTCTCTTCTCCGTATGGATTACAGTCCACCTTGCATTGGAAAGCTCGATAAAATAAGGACCAACATGTTGATGCCACCCCATATCATGGGAATCCACGTCGACATCCTAAAATTACCCGCCTCGTAAACGGATCCCAGACTGCTTCCCGTATTAGCTTCATAGTTCGGATATAATTCTCGGAGCCCCATGTATACTTACACCAAGCCGATAATACTCCCAGCTAGAAGCGCCTCCAATCCTGCTATAATACCGTACACTAGTGGAATTGCAATACAAATCCGCCAGCTCCGGCCCTGCATCGCAAGGGCCCAAGTGGCCACCGACAAATGGCTCGCCAGGTAGAATATCAGGGTCCAGTAGAGCGTGAACCGCCAAATGTCCCGGGTATAGTATAAGTAGTAGACGGCAGCATTTGGTCGCGGAAAGGGATCATAGAGCGATGGAAACGCCGGTGTCTGGTAGTTGATCGGGACACGATTGTCGGTCATTTGTCCTGACAAAGGCTCGTCGCCTTGTCAACAGGGGCAGCCTCACGAGAGAAAGTGAACTACCATGGTACCTAGCGTAGTGGGGACAAGCTAAGCTTAGTGGTATTACGGAGGTAAAATAATGTAGCCGTTGTGATCACGGGAGTCATGTTCCTTATTCTGCGTAGGTTATAGTTCGGAGCTATGGCCGGTTTGCATTGTTTGCCTCCTTGCTTCCAACCTCGGCAGGTGATCCGGGGTCCTCCGCGGTAACTGATAGCGCTGGAGACCTATCGTCTACTCCAATTGCCGAATACGACGGCCTTTGGCAAGTGTTATTGCATTTTGTTCCTTGCGTGTTTCTATCCCCAAGTCGAGCATTTCTGTTATCTAAGATGGCCACAGCGCGCTCTTTGGGCGCTCTCTTACGGTCGCTCCAATCTCCATCAGAACTTCAAGATGCATCTGCGTATGATCCCACCTGCTCTATCGGCCGATCAAAGGCCTCAACTGACGGTTCTTCTTCAGCCTGCTCCCTACGGCCACCGGCCTCTTATCTGTGCTCGGAAACCCTCTGAATATTAGCTTGCTTGCATCACAACTGCTTGTAGCCCCTTCGATATGGGATCATGCAGTCGATCTCCAAGCCTGCCGGAAGATACTCAGTGTATTCAACACAGCCGCCATGGCCATCATCCGAAACGAAGAATCCGATGACCCAAGGATACCATACACTAAGCCTGTGAAGATAGAGCGAGAAGCATGGGTCAAAGCTGTTGTCAGTGGAGCGGACGAGAAGTCTCCACGTTGGAGACATATGCTCCTAATTGGAGGAGTCCTTCTAGGTTTTGAAGCACAGGATAGACAAGGCTTGCCTCTCAGTGTCCGTAAAAAGCTTGAGTCGGCTCTTGTAACTGCTGCGCAGCTTGCTATTGAAGAGTTAGATCCCCACAACAAGATCGATGGTCTTTGCATCACCATGGTTTTGAACTATACGTTTCCACTTTTGTCCGACTTGGAGAGGAACAACCTTAACTATGACCGACTATTGCCGGTAATGATAGATGCGACATTTTCATCGCCGGAGGGTCTCGAGGGGGGGTACTTTCTAGGGACAATTGATAAAGATATTGTTGAGGCTCCAGGGAAGCGCTTCCAATGGTCTTCACAATCTGATACTTTCATGCGGGTGGCAGCAATTTCCTCCAGTCCTCTCATCTCGGCGCTAGGACCACTGTCCCGTCTGATTGCACATGCAATCGAAAATGCGCATGACCCGGGACTCATTGCGCGGTCAGTTGATCACATTGCGGACTTTGTCCGCACACTAATGATCCAATGGCGGCAGAACAAGCTATCCGAAGTTGACAAAGCTGAGGAAGCGGAATTCTTGGATGCGGAATCATTGAAGACAACCATCCCAGGCTTATGGAAACTACTTCGCAACAGCTTGTATTCGATCGTGATTGTCCTTCGAGCCGTTCTTGGCAGAGTCATCAACGATAGTATCTTGGCTGCGAACAGAAGTCAGTGTCATGCAAGTTATATACCGATGTCTCCTTCAGCTAACCATGCCTCAGGTGCACCTTTCATATCGATGCAGGCGCTTCATATACTCCGCAATCTGTATTTCATTACGTCACGTATTGGACAAAACACCTCGTCTCAGCATATGTTTGTGACTTTGACAGCAGCAGATATTCTCGCGCAATATCCAGATTTAAGTGAGAACTTCTTAAGAAGCATCAAGCCGAATGAAATCGGCCAGATTCCTGCCCATCCCCTTGAGAGATGCCTCGACCTGTACTTTTTGAATACGTCAGAACTTTTCACTCCCGTCTTATCTTCGAAATTCAGCGATGTTCTCGTTTGCGCCGCAGTTCCCTACTTGCCCGCTGGGGGAGATAATAATCTTCTCGAAATCTTTGAGGCTGCACATAGCGTGGTGCTCGCGGTATTCGCTATTCCAGGGAACGCACAGGTAGCAGCCAAACATCTTCCATTCTACATTGACAATCTTTTTGCTGTAAGCTAGGCCCAAACTTTGTAAAAGTTCGAGTGCTGACCAAAATTTCCAGGTATTCCCTGACAACCTGTCCATCCGCCAGTTCCGCCTCGCTTTTAGAACTGTTCTCCAAGTCACTGCTCCTCCGTCGCCAATCGCAAACACGCAACGCCACCTGCCATCTGTTCTGCTTGAAGTTCTTCACGACCGGGCACTGCACGCCTCGAACAAGGTTCTACCACAACCTGCCGACTATGGTGCTGGATCAGAAACTAGCAAGACGCCACCGCTCTCGGAGCAAGCTGCTCTCACACTTTCTCTAATTGATGGCCTGAGCTTCCTTCGGGTGGAAGACTTAGAAGAATGGCTGCCTTTGACGGCCCAACTGATCAATACCATTCGTGAGACTGAGATGCGGACCGCCTGTATTGAACGATTCTGGGAGGCCTTGAGCAGTGGCGAGATGGACGTCGAGCGGGCATGTTACTGCGTAGCCTGGTGGAGCACTAAAGGTGGGCGTGAGCTCGTCCTCTTTGGGAATGATCCCGGTGCTGCCGAATCGGACCCCCAGGGTCCTTACATGAGCGGTGCAGTTGGAGGAGTCGCACCGGAAAGAGAGAGTAAACTTTAAAGTTCTTCGATGGTTTGTACATATTATGGGGATTTGCTCCAGATCTAGTCGTTGAAGCGCATGGCGTTCGGTGTAGCATTTGATACCATCGCAATTTTATACAGCTGCCTCTAAGGCAGATACCATCTCTACACAGTCTTATAGACATAGAGCATCCAACCCAGTACCTCAAGCACGATCCTAATCAATGAATGCCTGGGATTCCTACCCACGACCTCTTCTTGTACTCAACATAATCATCTCCAAAAAAGGCGATCAAGAACTTCTCTTCCCCTAAGCACAAAATCCAAATCAGCACTAAAGCAACACGCATGCGAGCAAAGAAGGGAGCGAGGGAGGGAGACAAAGCTTACGAAAGATCCGACTAGAAAAGAACCTCCACAGCACCAAGGTATATCCCATGAAACAAACCACATTCCCCAGTACCAATTGCGTTCCTAATCCCCACCAAAAGAACCCAAAGTAGCTGGGATGACGCAGAACGGAATAGATGCCATGTGTCACGAGTCTATGGTCCTCCTTCCGCTCGACTTGCACCGTATGATTGAAATTACTTCCCGCTTGCACCATCGCCAACGTGCGAACGACCTGGCCAATAATCATCAGGACGAGGCCCAGCGCAACCTGAATCTTGAGGCCGGGTGCGATAGCTCCCCAGTTCAGGTAACCGGCGGTCGGCCAGAAGTGTTGGGCTAGGAGACATTCCAGCGCGGCGGAGATGTGTGCGACATTGTATGCCCAGCCATTAGAGGAGAGGAGGAAGGCGGAAATGTTGGCGTAGCGGGTGTTGTAGGCGGCTGTCACATAGTATTCGAGGAAGTGGAAGAGGGCGAGGGAGGCGAGGAAGAATGGGATACGCCAGAGGGGGGTTTCGAGGAAGCGGAGGACAATGGTCAGGGAGCTGGAGAGGCCGAGGGTGGTGCCGAGTAGAAATGC
Source organism: Aspergillus nomiae NRRL 13137 (assembly GCF_001204775.2). NCBI lineage: Eukaryota > Fungi > Ascomycota > Eurotiomycetes > Eurotiales > Aspergillaceae > Aspergillus > Aspergillus nomiae. Next base: position 40,045 of record NW_015378336.1, read on the forward strand.
CCGTAGTGAGATTCCGGCGAGAGATTTTTTGCCGTTGGGGTAGTTGGAGGAGTCGAGGGGGGGAGGTGGTTTGGATGTTGAGGTAGACATCGTTGCTGCTGGTCGGGAGGAGGTCCGGTCGATGGAGAAGGAGTTGGAGTTGGAGTTGGGTATTATAGGGTCCAGGGGGGTGGCGGAGGATGAGGGGACTGTATTTTGGGCCATTGTTTTGTCTAACATGAAGTTTGACCGTGCTTTAGAGTTCCGCAAAAGAGGTGGTTGTGAAAGGAGACGCGGGTGGTTGATTGGCGTCGTATTGGAGAGAGAGGAGAGAGAGATAGCTCAGGGATTTAATGCGGCATGATTGAATAGAATGCAAACAATGAACTTGAGCTATTGGAACACCTCATGAAGAGAATGTTGAAACGAGAGAATGCAGACAAGAACAATCTGTCGGACGAAGAACAATATGAATACTATTCAACTCTCGCCATAAATTAGTTTGTCTGGTTGGTCTTCCCGCTGTCAGACAAAGAAAAAGCCCATTCCCCGCCATTCATTTAGTGAATGGTGGGATGAACACCTTAATCAACCAAAGTATCTTCTCAACATCTACTGAAGTCAGTTCATGTGTTTGAAAATGGACTCCGAAGAAGCCCGATTAGCCAACCGGGAGAAGATGCGACAAGGGGAGCTCTACTACGCCTTTACGCGAGATTTAATTGCTGCTCGATCTCGTTGTACCAAAGCTTGCCGCCGCTTCAATCACGCCGAGGATGTCTCTCGTCGACGTCTTGTAGAGCTTTGGAGAGAGTGAGTACACACAAGGGACCCTTGCATACGCAATCCATACTTAATCTCCCCATCTTGTGTTCCATATTAAGATATACGTCTTTATACTCTCATCCTTGCGACAGCCGACCCATCGACCCAAAAGCCAGAAAGTTGCGCTACCACACGGAATACTAACTGTGGTTCAGCCTTGTCCAGGACAAAACTCCTCTGCCACTCCCCAAGGACGATCCAGAGGAAGATGAAGCTCTATTCGAGAATGAACCGTGGATAGAGGCTCCCATCCGAATGGACTATGGGTTTAATGTGAAGGTGGGTGAAGGCGTCTTTATCAATGCCAACTGCCACATTATCGACACCTGTCTGGTGACGATCGGGGCACGGACCATGTTCGGTCCCAATGTGCACCTGTACAGCGGAACTCATCCTTTGGACCCTGCCCTACGCAATGGAACCAAAGGCCCCGAAATGGGAAAAGAGATCCATATCGGGGAGGATTGTTGGTTGGCCGGGAATGTTACTGTTCTCCCGGGGGTGACAATCGGGAAGGGTGCAACTATTGGAGCCGGCAGCGTGGTCACGAAGGTACGGATATATTTCCCTCTCTATCACCGCCCTCCTTTGAACTCTGTGGAGACTTACGGTGCGCAAATCGCATAGGATGTCCCGGCTTTCCATTTGGCTGTGGGCAATCCGGCAAGGGTCATTCGAAAGATTGAGACTGCGATGGAAGAGGAATCGTCAAGTTAGGCCCTTTGTTACCACCATACCCGGTTTAAATACTTTTTAGATGGTTACACCGATAGATCGTTGTGCTCTATTCTAAACGAGGGTCCTCATTGTATCGAACTCTGAGTCTATTCTTGGAGTTCAACACATGCCGTAGCTACCCTTCAAGGTAGTACATACATTCATTCATTGCATTACGGAATGGAATAATGCATATGTCTCTTAAGGTCGACATAGCAACAAGACAAAGGGGATAAACTAACTAGTTAGTTACGAAGTATATTAGTTAGTAATCTAGACCAACGGGGCCCACCTATCAACAATTATCAATGTGCACCGAGTTGTGCACGGAAGCTAGAGTGTGGAATGTTCCTGTGGATCTTCGTTCGGGAGCTTTTTAAGGTTGGGAAATTTACAGGGTAACATACTAAAAGTAGTACTAAACAAAGACTATTGATTAGCGGAACGATGTCATACTTGTCAAATGCGGGCGAACTGGTTTGTATCCACCGGTCAAATTGAATCATTTATTGCACTGATGCAAGGTACAGCTGAGACCCTTCGTACCTTGTATACTACGAGTCATTAGTACTGACTTGCTCTGCTGGCTGAGCATCTGGAGAATGAATTAAAGTAAGGGGCTTAAATATCAAGTTACAACAACAAGAAAAAAAAGTTAGGAATTATCGAAGATATTCAGACGCGAAGGTTTATTCGACTCATGTTCTCATGCTCATGCTCAGTGCGCCCTTGATTATGGTTTCTGAGAACCTTCGTGTTAGTAGAATAGCTTAGGGCCGATATTTTAAATGATGTCATACTCAATATTGGTAAATCAGTTGAATTTATTCTCAACTGTATGTACCTCTCTTTCTCATATCAGGTGGGATCACACATTACTAGTACTGTACCGTACGCAGATATGTAGTGGTACACACAGGCAAAAGTTCCTAGGGTTTCATGAAACAATAATGTTTGTTTCTTGTACGGAGTACATATTTCTTTCAAAGAAAAGAATAAATGAAATGAATGGACAATCTTCAAAGGAAGTATTTTCTTTTCCCCTGTCTTTCCCTTTTCCTTTTAT
>NW_015378337.1:0-42446 GCF_001204775.2 Aspergillus nomiae NRRL 13137
GATGGAAAGGAGCGTATCCTACTCGACTTCGTCGAGGGCGACAAGGAAAACCCCTTCAACTGGGACCCCCGGTACAAGGCCTTCATCTCGGTGCTCCTCTGTCTCATGACGCTCTTCATCGGTCTCGCAACCACCGCCTACAGTTCCGGTATCGACCGCATGACAAAAGACCTCGGCGTGTCCACCATCCTAGGCCAGCTGGGTCTCTTCACCTTCAACTTCACCTGTGCCCTCGCCCCCCTCTTCCTGGCCCCCTTCTGCGAGCTCGCCGGCCGCCGCGTCATCTACGTCGGCGCCTACATCTGCTTCGGCCTGATGTTCATCGGCCTCGCGCTGGGCAAGAACATCGCCACCATCCTCGTCTGCCGCGCCCTCCTCGGCCTCTTCGGCTGCGTCGGCACCATCCTCGTCGGCGGCACCTTCGGCGACATGTACCGCCCTGAAGAGCGCGCCATCCCCCATGGCCAGCTTCTCCTACATCGCCATCCTGGGCACCGTCGGCGCCCCCATCTACGCCGGCTTCATCGACCAAGCCCTGGGCTGGCGCTGGGTGGAAGGCATCCAGGGGCTCGCCAACATCCCGCTCGCCATCGTCTGCTTCTTCTGCCTCCGCGAGACACGCGGCAGCGTCGCCCTCGGCAAACGCGCAGACCTCATCCGCCGGCAAACCGGCGACGAGCGCTACGTAGCCGCCACCGACCTCGAAGCCCCGGACATCAAAACCATGCTCTACAACTCGTCCATCAAGGCCGGCAAGATGCTCGTCACCGAGCCCGTGGTCTTCGCCTTCGGCCTCTGGATCGCATTCGCCTGGTTCCTCGCCTTCCTCTTCCTGTCCGTGATCCCGATCACCTTCCAGGAGAAGAAAGGCTGGGGCGAGGGCGTGTCGGGACTTCCCTACATCTCACTGTGTCTGGGGACGACGATCGGCTTCGGGCTGAACTTCCTACAGATCCGGAAATACAACTCGATTGTCGCGCAGAACGGGACCGCGCCGCCCGAGGCACGACTATACGGCGCCCTCTTCGGGGCCGTTTGGCTCCCCGTCGGGCTGTTCATCTACAGCTTCACGCAGTACGCGTTCCTGCACTGGATCGGGCCCTTCATCGCCCTCGTCCTCATCACCATCGGCATCTTCTTCATCTTCGAGTCGTGCTACTCGTTTACCTCCGACTGCTATGGCGAGTCGTCGTCGTCCGCTATCGCCGGTCAGGGCTTCATGCGGAATACCCTCGGCGCGGTGTCGCCGCTTTTCGCGTCCCAGTTCTTTCATAACGTGGGGAGCCAGTATGCCGGGCTTATCCTGGCTTTGGTGGCGACGTTTTTGACGTTCATTCCGTATGTGCTGTTCTGGTGGGGTCCCGCCCTCAGGAAGAGGTCGAGGTTGGCTTCTACCAATACGGGGTTTTAGGTGAGCTGGGCTCGCTGTGGGAAAGGGGTGATTTGGGTTGTTTTGTTGTGGGATGATTAATGTAGATATGTTGATGTGATTGTAGATACATCGTTGGATATGATTATGATTGTGTAATAATAGTCATCATTTATGGAAAAGTACATATTTTGTTTGAGTGGGTGCTGTGTCTGTAGATCTTGTCTTTTTTTGTGGAGGGACGTGTGTCGAGAGGCCATGCGTTCTACAAGACTTGTTACATTACCGATCGACGTTGGAGGAGCCGGTGAGCGTTTAAGATACGGAGAGTTAATGGATCCGAATGGAAGTTCAGGGGTCGATCATTGAGACAAAACTAAATAACACCAAACACTGCCAGGCATATACAAAACCAGGTTCTAGGGTATATATGTACTGTTCATGCCAAAAGGCCTTTACCGGCCACCCACAGCACCCACACGAGCTTGTAGCACAAGAACATCACCCACGATACGATTCTCGGTACGAACCATCGCCTGTGCGACCGGTCCCAGAACCCGGCTGGCTTCGGCGCCAACCTCTTCCTGCGAGGATGAAGAGGGGCCGCTGAGATCCACTCGATTGTTGCCTCGTCCCACCACGACGATGTTCCCGGCCTTTTGCGGAACCTTACCCATCTCTTCTTTCACGGCAGTGACCGCGACACCCACAGCGTCGGTGCTGCCTCGTGATGGGCTGACACGTTTGAAGACGACCCGAGAGCTCAGCTCTTCAGAAAGGGAGTCCTTCATGGCGCTGAAGAAGATAGAATCTGACTCTGATCCCTGGAGGGCGCTTGAGACCTGACTGGAAGACTTGTCCTGCGTGCTGCTACTTGGCGCACTCTGGCCCACCTCTGGAGCCTGAGGTGGAGACGGCGCCACATCGATGTGAATAATCGTGGCGGTAACCTGGTCATTCTGGGCGAGTTGCATCACAAAGCGCAGCGCGAATCGATCATCGTCTCCGCCAAAGAAAGGCAACACTATGTGGTGAGCACGTGCAGCGGCTGGGGGGCACTGTTCCACACGGAGCTGCGCACACTCATGGCGCTGAACGATCGTTTCTTAAAAAGAGATTTACGAGTCTGACGACTATAGATACTTCGTTCGATCAGAACCCCAACGCTGGATGAAGACTGGCGCATCACGTTGGATACGAAGTCGGTGTACGGGCCATTCGCGAAGCGGCTCGCTTCATCAATACCGAGCCCGGTTTGATGCTCGCTCATGCCACCCGTCTCACTCCACGGAATGAGAAGAAGGTCACTAGACTCCTCGCGCGCCATTCGACGACTGTGTCGGCATAGGAATGCTCTGGCACCACGGAGACGCCCGCCATGATCGACATATCATGCCACTGGCCAAACGCACGAAACGTGTTGATCACTGGGTCCCACAGCGTATATTCCTCGATTTCCGATACTTTCATGACGCTGGAATCACGATCCGTTAGTTCCATCAACCGAACCCCATGCACCTGGAGCGCAGGGGCGTCCTCGACCTCGGTGGCAGCCAGCTCTTCAGCCGCTGGCTCCGGGGACATTGTTTGGGACTTTCTCTGGTCTGGATGCGTTTTGGGGAGAGGAGGCTGAGCAAGACGGCTAGGCCCGAGGAGGGCGGCTAATGTGCAAATACTGGATAGACCATCAAGCCGCAAGTAAACCAGCAGTCTTCGAACAGTTGTACCTTGAAGCTCTTCTTTGGCCAGCGCCACGCTGTTACCGCGCGAATCGGATTGGATGGGGTTTCCGTTCCAGTCAATCTCACCGCGGCGCCAGCGGTCAACCTTGATTTGGTACCACTTCGGATACAGAGCCGTGGTCAGCGGGGTTGTGACGAAAGTCGTAACTAGCGCCATGACCACGAACATGGTGAAGGTACGGGTGCTCAGGATATTGGCTTGTAGACCGATATTCTAAATCGCGTTAGCGAAGGATTGGCGGGGCTGATCTGAAGGAGAACACACCAAGACAATCAGTTCGACAAGACCTTTGCAACTCATCAACACACCGATGGAGAAGCTCTCCCGCCAGAGAAGGCCGCAAAGTCTGGACGCCAATGCGCCCCCAACGACCTTGGCGACAAATGCGATCGCGATCACGGCGACCACGTATCCCCATACCGTCCCAGTATCAAGCAGTCCCAGGTTGGTTTGGAGGCCAGATAAGGTGAAATACAGGGGCAAAAAAGCGCCGCGACCAGATCTTCGATCTTCTCCGTGAGTTTGATGGCGAACCCACCCTCGTGAGGACAGAGGAGACCAATGAGAAATCCACCGAAGATCGCGTGGACCCCGATCACTTGGGTGAAGAAGGAGGAAGCCAAAGCGATCAGAAGAGTCACCGCTACCACCGATTGGCTCGGGCCTTTCTGCAGGCTTCCCGTCTTCTTGAGAAAATGCAAGAACACCGGTCGGAAGAGAAGGAACAAAAAGAGAACGTATCCCACACAAACGAGCAGAACCCAAAGAGCTGTTAGTCCAGACCCCGCGTTCACCAGAGCGACACAGAGGGCGAGGAGAATCCAGCCAACGACGTCGTTGCCGACACCCGCAGACAACACGATCACACCGACGTTGGTGCCGAGGAGTTTCAACTCCGTTAGGATTCGACATAGAACGGGGAATGCCTGGGATAATTACTAAGCGGGCCTTGGGAAATGACGCGTGGAACCTACAGTGATAGCCATGGCAATACCGATAAAGAGCAGATAGGTACCGAAATTAATCGGGACCGTACCGGGCTCATTACGAAAGGTGTTGTACAGGCCGTAGGAGATGGCGCATCCAAAGCCGAACGGCAGGATCATTCCCGCGGCCGACACACTGGCCGCCACGCGCCAATTGCTAAACAAAAAGCGGAGGTCGGTTTCGAGGCCGACGAGGAACAGAAATAGAATGAGACCAAGGTTGGCCACCAGGTTGAGATTGGGGATCGAAGCATCCGGGAAAATGGCTTCTGTAAAGCCTGGGATGCGACCCATGACCGATGGACCCAGTATGACACCGCCGATAACTTCGGCGATGACACGAGGCTGGCGAATCTTGGACAGCGGCCAGTGCAGCGCCCGACACAAGATGATGATAATGCTGGCCTAATGATGGTTGGACATCGCAGTTCAGGGGTAAGGCGCTTCAGACTTGCCTTACCTGAATGATGAAGATCACGATGGGGTTTTTCTTGTCATAGTGCGATGGATTCCCACCTTCCAAGATGCCGCCTTGAGGGGTTACGCGAGTCGCATCATCGGCCATGGTGGAGAGTGATGGCACAGCAATGCCGACAGTTAATCCCTCTCGCGGCCGCCTTGTCGACAACAATCAATGGGGAAGGGTTCGGAACAACAAAGTCAAGATATAAAATGGGGTAAAGAGTCCAGCGAAAGAGAATGGAAAAGAGGGAGGAAAGCAGTTGGGTTGGCGACAAACAAAGAAATCGCAGGACGACTCGATACGGTAAAAGCGATGCCAAGAATATCACCCACGTGGGTCTTCAAATCCGGGGGATCCAGTCAGGTGATCCTGGAGAGGTTGGCAGGATGGACGACTTGGAGTACTTACTAGAAAAACTTTTCCCAGATATCCCACCTGGGCTCATGCCACTGCACAATTGACTGGACCTGAAGAAAGTGAGTAGTAAAGGACAGAAAAAGAAAGTGGAAGAGGGAGAGATATCTTGTCAGCATCGGCCAAGACGAGACCAGACAAGACCACGGCATGTCACGAGCCTGGAACCCAACCGTTCTCGGGGAAAAACTGCCAGCGCGGGAGGCGGGGGCCTTGCGTCCAATCACCCCTCGTCATGTGCCGCGACCCAATCAATTGTGTCCAAGCCATTGCGTCGGCGTCAACCCTGGTCCATAAAGCTACTTACTATGTATGGCGCTCAGATCAAAGAGACTCAGACACGAAACTACCCAAATATACTTTCCAAACTCGAGATCATGCGCCCTCCCCAGGGATTGGCAATCTCTCACATGCGATCCCAAACGTGACTTGTTGATATTTACCATGTGGAAATTCGTGTAATTAACTTGAAAAAAAAAGTATACAGAAAGCCATCTTGAACGCCATGCAAAAGCGGTGTAAAGCTGATCCACGTCATGGGGGAGAAGTACAAAGGAATCCATCCCGAAATCATCGCTCGAATAATGTCGCTCGCTCAGATACTGAATCCAGATGATCTCTTTCCTTTTCTCTCCTTTATTCATTGACTCGGCTGTTCTATCTAATAATCGATATGTGCTTGGGCCTCCCTGTGGCGAATAGGATGGTGTACAAACCTACATATATTCACAGTCACGTTCGCCCTCAAGAAGAACTTTGGAAGATGTGTACAGGGAGCGAGGATAGCTTGAACCATCGGTGGCGTATGGTGTGCTAATTTCCGCCTTGTTTCATCGCGATTTCGGTCGTCTGCAGCTCGTTATAGAGTGGAGGTTGTGTGAGAGGCTGGGATCTTGGCAAGGAAGTGACCTGGATTGGCAGGCGGAGGGACATGTGCGAAGTCAACAGACTGGCGTTCGGTGTGTGGTAGCATATGCTCAGATCCAACGCATATGTCCGCGAGATCAAACATGAGTGGAAGGTGGGCACAAATGCTTTCGTCCGTGGCAGTGTGATGGGGACAATCACTGCAGCTGTGTAATACGTGCCTCTATCCTCTGTGGGTGAGGTTGTAGGGAATGGTTCGGTCCGAGTCAAGTCCACCCAAGCGCCCTTCTCCGACAATTGGACACCGGCGTGCTTGATCCAAGTCATTGATGAAACGCATAGTGACGATAGCGAAACAGAGGTTGTGTAGTGGTGCCTTCCGAGGTAGTCGACGTAAGACGGACTTGGGAAGTCAGCCCATGGTGTGATCGTGTAAAATGTGGAAACACTGAGCTTACTGCTCAAGGACCCCAACCTAGGGGGCGGCTCATCTCCGACCGGGTCAAATCGCAGATAAACCGTAGTCATAGTGCAGACACTCGCTGTAGATGGAGAACCAGGTGGACAAAGTCGAAGGGGACTTGGCTGGGACGCGGTAACCAGAAGTGAGCCTCGCTTTGTTCTTGTAACGCCCGTTTTGATATCCTTCACATTTTGCATACAATAATCGTTCCCGTCATCCTTTACCACCAGCGGTGGCTCTTCTTGTACCACCGGAATGATTCGCACTTTTTTCGCGACTACCTTCAAAGTTTCCTTAGCATTTTCGTTACTCAAAGATCTTCTCGTCAGGGAAGTTCGGATCCGATAAGAGATGCGGCACAGTTCAGACGACATATCATCAAGCAAAGAGCGGCCATCGCTGGCAAGCATAATATCTCCTAGGCTCGGGGGTGGCAAAGTGTGAGCACGCCCAACATGTATATTGCTTGTGGCGTGATCACACGTAGGAGAGAGGAGTCGCTCTGGAACAACGAAAATGAAGGGAAACCTGTAGACTTGGCCAGGCACGAACGTACGCGGCGTAGGATATTCGACATCTCCAATGGGCTGGTGAAGCTCAAGAAAGGTATGGCAGGCCTTTGCTGGACTCGGGAGTGCCATTACTTGCGATTGTTGCGTTTCTGAAAGTCCTGTCACTCTTGTATTAACGTCGTGACGATTAGATGTCACCCAATGTTGTTAATGCCAAAGAGAAGAAGCGAACAAGTCGAGGAGGGGAAAAAGAAAGGAAAAGGAAGAAAGAAAGAAAGATCATGTACGAAAGAAACGGTGTGAAGTTACCTTCAAATATGATATCCAACTTATCGAAGCTTGTCTCACAGTCAACGCTGATGGAGACAGCTCCTTCAATTATATCCCCAGTTGTATAGGAATTTGGGCAGTGCTCGGTTTGACCGGCGAGTTCGATATGTACATCTGGACGAGCATTCCACCCCAAGGACTGCAACGTAGTGGCAGCGCGCATCTGGACAGATGGAGCAATCATGTTGATATCAATATGGCACCAGGAACAAACTAATGGGGAGTGGTTTGTATAGTTCACACATAAAGGGATCACGACCCAGTTGAAGATATATGTACGATCTAGTTGTCAAGGCTTCTAGGAGACATAATCATCGAATAAATGATGCGAGATCGGCGTGGACCTTTTAGACCTGCATATTCCTCGTGAATGTCCAGGTAGTGACCAATTGGTCATGCTGTTGACCAAAGAGATGGTCTTCATCTTTGCCTTTGGGACCAATGAGATGCACGAATTGTCGTTCTTTAATAAATACGAGCAACACAACAAGGTAATATGAAAGGAAAAACTCCTATTCAGTGACCTGCTAAGGTATATTAGGCATAACATCAGGAACGATTGATACTACTTCAAGAAGTTACACGGAGGGTAGTCGTCTGTCCCGTTTAGGAAGTTGGTGGGAGTGGGGCGGCGGCGTGACTACAAGGTATAGAACCAATTTTTAAAGAGTCCTTCTTTTTAATAGTATTCGCCACTTCCCCGAAAGTTTCACTAAGTGCAAAAACTACAAGGCTTCAAGCATATGTGGAGTTGAATATTGCTCAGTAGCTTGGAAGTTGAGGACCGCGAGTGGTGGTCACATACTAATGCTATCCATATTTTCGGCCGTATTATGAAGCGTGGAACTGTCTAAGCCAGGTGTAGGCTGCCACGGAAGAAAAATAATTTTCTGAACACTTCAGCACCATTCGTGGCCACTCTCACACTGGCAATCTCTGATCGTAAAGAAAGGCTTCCGGAGAAAGAGGAAATGGGTCTACCTCAGTTCACTATGGACACTCAAGCATGCGTAACGCCCTGTTCTTGAAATCGGGCAGGTACTCTTTTAAATACATCACAATCCAGAAGGGACAGTCAGAGAATCATAAGGAGATGAGACACGCTGTTTCAGAAAGCTTTCGAGTACTCCCAAGAGTGTGAAGCAGATGTTTATTTGGTTCTACGCATGAGAACAAGTGGATTGATATATACGCTTGCGTCAAAGACCCCAGACTGGCCCCCGTCAGCAGAAAGCTTGGTATGCGTTGATGCGATTCCCAATCGTTCATATTCGCCCTTCCATCGTCCCTGTTTCGTGTTTCTGACACATGACAGAGTATGACATATCCTAGGCCGATAAACATTACGATGAAGGGATTATCTAAAAGGTTTGCCGGTGGACTGCGGGGGGGAAAGCTCTCCTCCAAAGAAGCTCGTATCGGAACATTGTCGATAGATCACATCCTGTGAAATACACAGCAGACTTGTTTGGATCCAAAAACGGTGGGAGGGGTACTAAGGCTTTCCGAAATTGGTCATTCGGAACCTTTTACTCTCAAATTGTACTCAAAAATATCTGGGAGGAATAGAAAGAGCCCGGGTGAAATAGTTACATATACCAGATATCAGATATCAATTGTCCATTCATAGCCCTACCTCTACGTGACGCCAGGATTGACGATGTAGATCCCAGGATCTATGACTAGTCGTCTTAGAAACATGCTGACGGCTCCTAGCAACTAGCTTTGCTTTATTGTTGATTCATAGTCTCTCCCAGCTGCCCTGGTAGCTATGTAACATACAAATATAAATACGGGTTGATGCGTTCCTCACTTCCAGATATTTAAGCTGCTCCTCCCAGAACTGCCTCCTTTTGCTCTGGGTCGTTGCAACCAACTGATAGTTCTAATAGCTGTTCTGTATATTGGAGGGCTCTGGCAGCACAAGGACTCTACTCGTCCTGCAGGGGTAGAGACTCCCGCAGGATTTGCGGACTTCTGTAGGGTGACGAACTCTCGCAGGACTGGTTGCAGTTCTCGGTGTAGTGAGTGGCTTTCCTGAGGACTAAGGACCCTGGCAGACTGGGCTTCTCGGACAATTCCGGGCAGTACCATCCACAGTACTTCACTAGACATAGCGAAGACGTTGCCTAGTCTTGCGGAGACTGTGACTCCCTCTATCTCCGCTAAATAGAACCTCCCCAGAACGATACTATGTACTGCATTTTGAGAACAGAAAGGTGATGTGGTGCTTGAAAAACTAGGTAGGCAGTGTATTCTGCGCCGAAGATCACACTATTGAACTTTGGTCTCCATATTCCTCTTAATAGTACATGCGGTAGGTCGGCAAATAACATTCCTGATCTAAGTTCAGCCGTACTGATCAGCGGTTGCCTGCGGACAGAATATAGTCAAAAAATTGACACACCCCCAACTCTTTTCTCTACGGAGTTCCGTACATAGCTCAACACGTACGAAATAGGAAGGAGGGCAGTCAATCACTGGTTATTAAATCTTGAGGCTTGCATTGTTTTCATCTAGTTATTTTGTGTAACTAGTCCTGCTTCATCCACTCTCCCTAGCAGAGACTGTGCTGTGACAGCCATTTCGAGGTGAGGCTGCAGATCGATCCACACGGACTTGCCAATAATATGGGATGATGCAGTTACCCTATTACACTAGTTACTAGGGAAATATAAAGAGTCAGCCTGATCCTTGAGCCCCAAGGTCTTCTCAAAACTCTTTAAAGATTCATATTCTAAACATTCAGCTCTGTGTACCTCTCTTAGTTGACAGTTTTACAATGAAGCTTTCTACTATTGCACTTTTGATCACGAATGTGTCTGCAGCGACGCTTAGTGTCTGGCCGAGCCAAGATTTCCAAGGACAACCATCAGAATATGTTAGTGGAAGAAAACTGAAGTTATCCATGAATCAATCTTATACTAACAGCTTTATTTTTGCAGTCTACCAAGTAGGAATGATACTTGCTAGTTTTGCATGAAGTTGCATATTCACTAACCTTTTTATTAGTGGCTGTTTTGCCTTGAGCGCCACTCATTTTTCTTATAAGTGGACTGTTGAACCAAATGAGACATGCTGTCTATCGCTTAGAATATCAGATGACGCAGTAAGTTTCTGCCGATTTTGAACATTCAAACATCCTGATAGATTAACCGCATTATAGGAGGTCACACACACCTGTGGCAATGATGCCAGCGATCCAGATATTCCTTTTAACCAGGGAGCCATCATTTGTCAACAGCATTAGTCTAGGAGAGGGGATAGCGGAGGATGTTGGGTTCCAGTTTTGGTGCATTTGAACTTGATCGAGCCAAGTGTAGATATCTTTTCGTTGCTTGGTTGCCTTGCGCCAGCATATGATTGGTCTTTGTCACCGATTGACGCACTGGTTGGTACCATATTATACAACATAACTCCGTATACAAATACGAGCGAGCTGGCTCATCACAGTTGGAGGGCAGGTGGGTCCTGAACACTAGTGCAACGCCATTTAAGAGCTAAGAAAGTGCATAGAAAAAGGTCAACTACCGCAAGATATATATTAGATTTTGTATACTATGCTGTCCTCTAATTTCTCTGCCTACGTATGAATCTTACTTCTATACTGTATTTCTAGATTGAACTACTTAAACTGCTTGAATTGAGCGAATTGCGTGAAATGTTTAGACTACTTAAATTGCGTTACCTGCGTGAATTGCTTGAATTGTGTGCATTGCGTGCATTACATGTATTGCGTGAATCGCTTAAACTGCATAATATAAGAATAAAAATAGTTCAAGCACCAGCAAACTAAACCTTTTGCAGGTTGCTAATGCCGTACTCTCGGCTTAGTAGAGTATTACGCTCCAGACGGCTTGAGCAGTGATCCTTGATCGAGTGGCCTCGATCTTTCCAGCCACCCAAGAGGGGCTGGAATTCCCTCAGAATCCAAGCCTGCTTCTTAGATCCACTGCGTTCGCGGTGTCAAGACTGGACAGGTAACACCAAAGTCAGAATGGGTCGTGCAAATCAAATGACATTGCGACTACAAGTCCCCACGGCAATGAATTTGGCGCAGGTTATGGGAGCCTGGATCAAATGTAAGTTTCACAACCGGATGGCCCTACAAACGTGCAACTTCATTGGCAACTTCCCCAAGGACAGGAGGAAATAGAACTGGGCTAATCGTAGATAGCCTCGATAAACTATAACTCGGTGTCATGATACCTCGAAGCGAGACAAGTTAACACAATTTTAGGTTCTGTGGGAAATACCATGGGCTACTATGTAGTGGTCATTGAAGCTGAATATATGCAGTCCTGAAGGCCTGCATGAAAATCATGATCTTACCAAGCACGCGTCCTTCCCGACCCTACCAGTTCTGTATCTATCGAGTCAACGGCAATACTGAAACCTTGCTCGCCGCAGTTGAATACAAACCTCCCTATAAACTATCAGTTGAAGGCCTCCGTGTCGGGCTTCGAACGATCAACCTCTATCGTGAAACCCTCGAACCCGACACCATTCCTCCTGATGGCCCAGGCAAATTAGTATACAATGCGATGCGGCTTAGCGGATCGATGACTGTACGGGAATACCACGTAATGATTCAGGAAGGGCTCGAATACTCGTACTTGACTATGGGACTCGGAAATCTAACAGCTGTGGGGTCCCCTATGACAGCCCAGGCACCCTTTATTACATTCTAACTGAACTGAAAACCCTTTACAACACCTGATAGGCATCTACATGCCTGATGATTCCAACGCTATGAGGTGCCGCCTCGTTACGATGGGCTTCAATGCACTTGGTCATCCCATACGCAATGTTAGGAAAAGGGACCTGAGTGGCCAGGTTGTCCCTATAGAAGGAAGACAGCGCAAGCGACTCCGTGGTTCTTCGGTGAGACCCACTGGAATTAGCTACCTCATGGAGGTACCGGCGGCACAGGGTGTCGAAGAGGTCAGCAAATGGGTCTTATCCTTCCAAGGTCTGCCAGTCCCCGATATCTCTCATGCGCGATTTTCATGCACGGCCACTGGAAGAGCTCCCGGTCTAGGCCAGCATCGAGTTTGTCCTTGACGAAGACCAGTAGGGTACAAGGCGTTGGGCGAGCCAGCTCCTTGTACTCGTCACCGTAAATTAATCCCCAACCAGCTGTCTAAACGGTGAGATCGAGGTGTATACTACCCACATGTTATGGCCCGGCCCTAGGAAAGCTTGATCTCAATCACCCTCCATCGCGGCAGACGGTAAATGGTGCTACGAACAATCCTCTGCATTAGCTTTAGCTAAAAGTCGATTTGAGTTCAAAAGCCTATCAGTTCGCTCTATTTAGCCTATTATCGGAGCCACTCTCATTACCGTCCTACGTAAGGAAACCTCTCAGTTGTTCTCTATCCTTGACGCTCCGCCGATTTCGGAGCGATTTGTATGTACCAATATTCGCGAGTCGGGATTTGATTCGATCCCAAGAACCCCGCTTCGCGAGAGAGTACTGAGACTTAGATATGGTACATGTTATAGCGTGGGGATTGGTTCTCCACAGTGGATATCTTGAGTAGTCCGTGCTGAAAGTTTCAAGTGCTTGCAATAAGCATTCTGTCGGTTCTCTCACCATTTCAGTACTCCTCTTTTGTTGCTTCTCTACAATGCTACGGAACAGAAAAGTGGGCCACAAAGCTTACTTCAGTAGTTTTGAAAGAAATATTTTGGCTCATAGTATATATTTCAAGGCTGTAGTCCAGCTTCAACACCAAGATAATTATACATGAACCACAAGAAAGGAAATATGCTTAGGTATATACATAGAAATGAAAGTGGGCGTGACACAATTCGCTTCGTGAAATCGTAATGTGTGATCACAGTTGAAGCATAATCGAACCGATTATGTTCAGCGTCTAGTTGATAGACATGCAAGTGCTAAAACTTGGGCAAATAGGAGGAGAAGGACGTCTATGTTCGCAAGGATGGCTTGACATCGCCGTTGTAAATGCAGAGGTATCATGAGGAGGTCGTAAGATTGACGAATGTTTGTGTTATGCAACAAAGGCCCCAGAATTTGTCAGCTAGCCATTGCCTGCACGGATTGATTGGATGACGACCACAGTCGGGTAAAGGCAAACTTTGTGGTAGGTTTGCGACGTTTCGTTGTGACTGATGGCGTTTTGTAGAAGGCATTGGGTTGTCTCGCTGACAAGTCACAGCTGCTATCGTTCTTGGAGCTGATGCGCATCAGTTGCGGCGCCGTATTGGTATTGTCGGTCTCTTGAACTTGACTGGCTGCACGACGCTTGATCATTCCTTTGACAGCCTTGGTGATCTGTTCCCGGATCATAGGGCTGGGAGGAGCGTCTTCGTCGTCTCCAAAGATCTCGTCCTCGTCGTCACTTTCTTCTAGCTGGAATGATGCCATGGCCTTCCGTGCATCCTCTTGTGCAGCTTCTATTGAGCGGCGGAGAAGTCGTTGGTGGCCTAAGCAACGACGCAAGTCGGGACTCTTGGCTGCGGCTTCTCTTTCAAGTTTGTCCCGCGATAACACTGCCATGCGACAGGGGAGGGGCGAGGCCGACCGACGAGCGATAGGAGGAATACGAGAGATCGCGTTTGTGCGGACATGGCGCACGAAGAAGGCGGAGGGTTTGGCGAGGGTTTCGAGAGGCCCAGACATACTGACACTTGGGTATGCGCAGTATATGCAAAGTTAACTCTACTTTGTCTATGAGAATAACGAAGGTTGATATTTCCGTTTTTCCCCTGAGGACCAGGGGCACGGCCAGGGGATTTATAGAAGGATTCATGGCTGCAAGATGTCAAAAGTCAATGAATAAACTTTGATATCATGCTCAGACTTTCCTGCCCCGTCTATGGCATGACTGGAGCGTTCCAGGCCATTGCCACCAATTGTTAGCGGCTCCAAGGATTCTCTCAAGTAGAGTAAGGCTGGATTTTAGCCACGAAACTTAATTTGAGCTTTCTCAGTTCGACAGATTTCCCCAGATTGGCCTGGGTTTGCAGGCCAGCGGACTTGGCCGCCAGTGTGGCGAACGGAACGCTGGTTGTGGTGTCATAGACTTGGCCTCGTCACCCACTCGCTACAGGCCACTCTGCTGCCACCCCTCATAGCCAGTGGATATTCTTTACCTCATGCAGATCTTGCATGCCTCGTGTGAGTTGGGCAGCTTCCTGATGAGGAAGTAGACAGCATCGGGGAACCCCCAGCAGGGCTTTTCTGATATTCTTCATTTCTCCACTACTCTTCGGCAAATCTTCTTGGCTCTTGCCTACTGTTTGCGATTGGTAGATTCGGCTTATCCTTTTAACAGCTGCCACAGAAAGTTTATTTGCACTGACAGAGAGTATTGTCTGGATGGTTATCACCTTCACTGTCACCAATAGCCCAACCGTGCCAACCAATTTCTTTTCAAAGAATTTTTCCACCAACCCCGTGTACGAACGGACCTAATGTCCAACTCCTGTTGAAGCCGCAAGAGACTCGATTGATGTGTAGCACAGATGCGTCGCTGTGAACCTCGACCATAAAGCATTGACCATTGATCAAGCGATACCCAATAGGCGACATATCTAACCAAATCAAGTTCATGGGATGGGATACTACGGTGTGATTCCTCGATAGAGGACATTGCGCTCTGGACTGTGAACGACCGTGCACGCCGTCGGGGTCTGAAAGATCAAAGTATGGGTCTGTGGAGCCTGTGGAGGCAGACCCTTCCCAAATAAGAATGTGCCGTTATCCACAATGGCAAACCATTCTCCAATCATTGCAGAACGTCTTGACTTGCCTGGGGCCTCCTCGCCAAGTGGGTTGACGGCCCGCATCCTGGGTCGCTTCTGTCTACTGATTATAGTCTAGACAGCAGAATGCGTCCAAGTGAGATTGGCCAACTCCATTCGAGTGAAAATTAAATATTATCCATTATGTTTGTCTTAGGCCTAGGCCATACGTTGGGTATCCCAGTACTTTTTCCCCCTCTCAAAGCCCATTCCTAGAGCGTTGTCAACGATATCACGAATCTCATGAATCACGCCGCGTCGTCACCGGCGTTATATTAGAACAAAGCAAAGAGTCCAGGCCACAGCAAGAGGGACAAGCCCCGACAGAATTAGTCGAGTAGACGAGGATTCGTGCTTTGACGACCCCGATGGCGAAGAAGGTTTAGGCGCCGTCGAGGTGGCATTTCCTACCCAAGCGTTCCAGTTGGTCATATTTTTGACACAGTCCGACGTGATAGGATGGCCATCAATCTCGGCTAATAGCTGATTATCGCGGGTGAGGGTCACGGCAACAGCCCCAGTCTGGTTATGGATGGGGATGCTGCCGTGGTAAATCCCCTTCCCTCCGTCCGGGGTATGGGTCCAGCTGGCCGCTCGACTTTTCCCGTCAATAGTGACAGAAATGTCGGCAGAGGACTCCAGCAGGGCGGAAAAGAAAACTTTGTCCTGCAGCACCTCTTGCGGTTCCAGCGTCTGTTGCGCTTGCGTAACTGTGTTTCCCGTCGTCTTACCCGAGGAACATGCTGACGCGGGGTTGACTCGGTACCAACTGACAAGGCCCTCATCTTCAATCTCGGCATCCTTTCCTCCATTCTTGTACATGTCGACGATGTATGGCAGGAAGCTTCGCCACCCGTCATGGGGCATCCCCTTAGCATAGTCGAAGGGCGCCTGCCCGTAGTCGAAGACCGCGAGGCCGCTCTGATGGATCGGTCCAATGTAGTGCGACTCGCCATAGTCATTCCAGGTAAGAATCTCCACATACTCTGGTTGGAGCTCGAGTACCTGCTGCCAGCGTGTGTACCAGAGATCGTCACCCTGCCACACCCAGTTCTTGTGGAACCTCACCAGGTTGGTATAGAACCATGGCGAGACAGGCATAATGTACGGCTTCCCCTGGAGAGCGTCCATATACTCTTTATCTTTATCGGTGGTCATTGGGTCGGTGCCATTTGGCCAGGCAGTCCAGCTCATCAGGCCGTCGACTTCCTTATGGGACAGGGACTTTTCCGGACGCAGCGCAGACCATTCCGGAACAAAGAAGCAGTCTACTTTATCCTTGATGTTCTTCCAATCACCAGCAGCTTGGTCGCCTTCGAAAGTCGAGACAAGGGGTTTGTTGTCGTCGGTTTTGAAGTAGGCTGGTAGCTTGGTGAAATCTTTGAGGTAGTTTATTACTTGGTCCTGCGGCCAGTGTCCATCCCCGGAATAGTCCAAGGACAGGAAGAGCTTAAAGTCCAGTTCATCCGCAGCTGCGAATGCATCGCTCAGCATTCGATGGATCGATAGGCCAAAGCCTGTGTTGATCGCAAAGGCGTCGATGTGTGCCTCCTTGGCCGCGGAGATGTCTTGCTCCCAGTTAGCCTTGGTGTAGTTGTCACTATTCCCTAGCTGCAAGACATTAGAACTATAGTTCGAAGTTGGGAGGGAGCAGCAGAAGCTTACCATAAAGTGAGCAAATACCGCCTTGGCCTGCACCTGGCAGGCACTGGCCAACAAAACTACTAAAAAGAAAACCTGCATTTTCCCGTATCTCCCGGATACAAAATGATGTCAGGGAAGCAGACACCCGGATTAAAAATCAATGAAGGCATAAAAGCAATTCGAAAAGCTCGCTACTACGCTCATCTTTATAACGTCCTCTAACAGGTAACTACTGTTCTCGGGATATGATCTGTCGCGGATATATCACAAACTAATCGAGAAGCATCAATAGCGTTCGCGGGATAGCTGTATCCGAACATCAAAGTCTGATATTTATCAGTATTCACAGAGTGAGTTGTATGACGGAGCGGTCAAGAGCCAATACTCCACATGGTCTATTTTATATCAGCTGCAGAGTCGGAAACTATCCGAGCCAAATCCCCTAGAGGATATTTTCTGGGGTCGTTGACGCAGGCGTTTGCGCAGCAGCTCGGTGATCGTCGCCAAATAGGAGTTCATGTACTCTGTTGAATGCGCTACGAAAATCCGGGGCGTGACAGCCGGCGGAGCACGGATGCTATTATTGATGACCAAGGTTTATATTTCCTGCTCTAGGAAGCAAACTATTGTTGTTGGGTTGGCGTCATACGAGACGGACCTGATACATCATATAATGGTGTCTTCGGGGTTGGCCGAAAGGGGAAATGCAGTTGCAACTATTATACAGTGCACTGTTATATGGCCGATAGTCCCACAGGCCGATACCCACCAATTCCCACACAGGATGCCTCTGATGGTTCGTGGGCTCAGCGAAGATTCTCTTGCATTCTGAGCAAAAGCAACCATGCTATCCCCGTTTGACCCGTGACCTAACGGTGGCGACCTCTTTTTCAACACACTATTCTACGATGACAAGAGGCGAGCATATTTGTATAACCCGGTTCTAATTTCAATTACAAATAAGCTGCGTCGAGGACTGGCATAAAATGGGTTTGGACTCTCGGCAACGCGCCACCAGTTCACATCGACAACGATGGATTTGGGATAGCCGCAATGAATGGACCATGACCAATGCACCATCACCGATATGCCTTGCTAGTCACCATGAACAGTCTGGGCATATGGCTTACCGACATTTGATGGGGCTGTATGACCAGGGACTCTAATGCGCTGCAGGACGTCAATTGACTTTCTCCAAAGAGGTTAAGGTTCACGCAATATGCAGCCTTTAGACTATAGGCATTGACGTGGACAGGCACGAGTCTATTGATTGGATCAATGCGCGCTGAGCATGCGAACGCCGATGTCGACATATGTACTGGTCATATTTTGGTGATAAATTTGTCAACCAGGCTCCACTGAATTTGTGGGTTGAGTTAGACGATCAAAATGAGAAGATCATTTTATGTGGATATGTACCACGAAAGAGAAATAGCTTCCCTTATTCCTAGACCAGTTGTTCACTAATCAACAACGAGGTTTCATGATCTCGTGGTTCTGGAATGGTGGCAAAAGCCCTAGGATTTATGAGCACTGGGACATGGAGTTCCCAGATCAACGTACTTCTTGTTGCAAATCGCTACGTACTTGCAATACATGTCATGTTTGCTTTATTCTCACTTGACTAGCTGTCATGCTGTGCTTTAGATGACGCTTCCTACTTCATGCTGGTTCTAGTGGTGGGTGTACCACGACTGTCTCTTGCATTCAGAGTTTATCACTCTTCTCGAGATATTATGTTTGTATTGGCAAATATGACCAATCTGATATATAATTACGAGCAAACGATAGCAGCGAACGTGTTCTGACATGAGACATTTTTGGAAGGTGCCCAACGTCTGGACGGAAACTCAACATACACTGTGCGTCTTCCCATGTCTACCCTGCAATGAGTGTTTTTCGTGCTTGTAATGTGGATGCTGCTGCGGCAGTTTCCTGTCGCTGTGCGCCTTAAGGTGCCTGTTCTTGTTAGCCTGTACTCGTCATTGGTCGGGTTGAGGACATACAGCGTGTATTTCTTGATCATCTCGGCGTCCATCTCTTCCAATGACTTCACTGCGGCCCTTATGTCCTCCAGTAGGATATTACACCGATGCATGGTGAAGTCCTCTCGGAGGACAACACGCATCATCTTCAACTGGTTGCTATGTGGAGCCATTGTATATGCTGGAATTACCCATCCGCGCTCGCGAAGAACATGAGCCAAAGCAAATTCATCATACAGTCGGTCCTCATCGGGCTTCAATCTAAACGCAACGAGGGGTAGGCCGCGACCGTTGCCTTCGCTCATGATCAGGAATCCAAGCTTCTTGATCTCGTCTGCGAAGTAGTCCGACATCTTTGTCAGGTTGTTCATGATGGATCGATATCCATGCTTGCCCAGTCGGATCAGCTGGTAGTATTGGCCGATAACATGGGAGGCACCCTTGGAAAAGTTCAATGTAAACGTGGCCTGGTTGGCGCCGAGATAGTTCACGTTGAAGATGAGCTCTTCGGGGAGGTATTCAGGAGAGCGCCAGAAGACCCAACCGACGCCAGGGTAGACCTTACCAGTTAGCATAGAGTTAAGAATAGCACGTAGTATCATGCCAAACCTACCAATCCATATTTGTGTCCCGAGACATTAATCGACACGACTTTCTCCAGGCGGAAATCCCACTCCAGCTCCGGCCTGACGAACGGCGCCACAAAGCCGCCACTCGCTGCGTCGACGTGGATAGGGCAGTCGATATTCTTCGCTTTGAGCAGGTCGTTGATCCCCTTGACGTCTTCGTACTCGCCCGTGTAGGTTGTACCCATGATAGCACAGATGCCGATGGTATTCTCGTCCACCAGATCCACCGCAGCCTTCGGGTCGATCACGTATCGTGTATCGGTGCAATAGACGTACTTCTCCTCGACGTCAAAGTACCTCGCGGCCTTTTCCCAACACACCTGCACCGCACTGTTCATGACGATGTTCGGGCGCGTCCAGTCTTTCCCCTCGGCCTTGCGCTTGTTCTGCCAGCGTTTCTTCATGGCCAGCGTCGCCAGCATAATAGCTTCCGACGATCCGATCGTGGACGTCCCGAGGCAATCCTGGTCCCCATTGTCTTTGGTGACGGGCGCGTTCAGTAAATTCGCGATCATATTAATGCAGCGGTTCTGGATGTGTGCGGTCTGCGGGTATTCCTCGAAATCGATGAAGTTCTTGCTCATCGCCTCGGTCATGAGGTTTTGCGCTTCATCTTCCTGCTACCATTAGCACAGTGAATCAATCGCACGCGCAACCAACCAAACCCTACCATATAAGTGGTGACGAAACTCGCCAGACTAGAACGCCATCAGATCAAGATCCAAAACAAGGAAGGAAAAGAAGCGCACTTTAGCAGAGGGTTTCCATCCAAGCTCAATTCATCCTTGATCAAGCGGAGCGCCACGTCGGCGGGCATCTCCCGCTCGGCCATGACATGCTCCGGCAGCTCCTCGGCGGCATAATGAGTTCCATACACGTACGGGTTCGCCGCACCTTCGCCTTGGTCTTGCTCCTGATGAGGCTTTTGGGCTTGCTTGCCCCTTTTCACTCTGGATAGGTGGACCATGGTGGTGATCGTCAATACCGCGGACGGGATCTACGCAAGGGATGAGATGATCAGCGCGCTCGGACTTTAATGGGTTTTTTTTGACTGGGAAGCAAAAGCTTGAGTCTGTGGAAATAAATCCCTCTCCCTTCCCCGGTCTTTTGGGGTGTTCGAGATCTTCAAGTTTACGTATACGATGACCTCACCACTCGGCTTAATCGCCTCCCCGCATGGATCGATGCTACGCTGCGGGAAGCTTGGCCTAGGGGAGGAAGAGTAAAACAGTAGTACCTAAACTGGCTAGTGAGGGTGGTTTAAAAAGCTTACATAGGTCGAGAGCAGAGTCTCATCTGGTGGTGGTCTAGAGAAGAGCTTTTGGCTCTGCTGTCTTCGCGAAATATCCTCAGACCCGCCACCGTTTCATCACCAAGACCGACCTTAGCGGTTATGGTATGCTCCCAAGCACTTTTATTGTGATACCTACTTGAACCGATGGCATGCCCTAGTCTTTGGCTACTTGTATCCTTCCCCGCGACATGACGTGGAGCGGGATAATCGGAGACCGTTTGTGGTACCGTGGGAATATACGGAACTTAAGATATAATTTTTAACTTTATTGATTAAACCATTCGTCTTCAATTAGGTCCTTTGCAGTCGGCCTATCTCTTGGATCCAGTTTCATGATTTTCAAGAGAAACTCCTTTGTCTTTTTGTGAAATCTCCTTCTGACTCGCCAGCGAGAAAGGTCTCAATTTCTCAGGCGGCACATCTTTCATAATCAGTGATAGGATCGCCAAGGTCTCCTCGTCAGCACGTTCACCATATGACGGTGGAAATGGACCAAAATAGATATGGTAGTTGGCAAGGATCTTGATTTCGTATTCATCGTGGCCACGGGGGACATTTGGTTTGAATATACAAAAGTTGTCACCCCAGATCATGGAAATTACCTTCACAAAACCATGGTTATTAGGATTCACCGAAAATAAAGTTTTTGGCAAGCTAGCAGAAGGAATAATTACCATTGTGCCAAACGACCAGATATCGGTAGGCGGGCCCCATTGAAGACCCAACTGCGCCTCGGGGCTCCGCCAGATGGGCGTACCGATTTCATCGCGATCCTTGCAGAACCCAGAGGTGACGTGGACGGTACTCTCCAGATCTGCGAGCTGGACGTCGGTAAAGCGTTGTGTACTCGTGCTCTGGGACCCTGGCGCGTAGTTCACCAGGATGTTATCCATTTTAATGTCTGCCATTGTATTTTTGTTCGAAACTGGTGCTCAACAAGAAGAGTTACGGAGGGCTCGGTGCCGACCTGTGTATATATAGCCATCTTCATGTAATAGACTCAATGCCTCCAGAACCCTCTTCGAGACATGTTTGATCTCTCTACCGCTAAGCTTCTTGGTTCCTGCAGCGGTGCACAGATCACTCTCAAGATGCTTCAGTACGATGGCGGGCGGAGTTTGAGGCCCGGTTATTTCGTCGATCAAGGGACGGAGATGTGGTGTTCTGTTCTGATATTTCCTGAGGACATCCCGCTCGTTGGCGATGCGGAAGTGACGTGCGGCTTTGATGATTACAATCTGCCCTGCCCCATTCCTATCAACAGTATGTCTTGGTAAAAGAAACCTTCATCACTGGATATGCAGTATGGAGTAGAAAGATGTGAACCGTATAAATGCCTTGCTAACCAGACGAATTCTCCAAGCTATCTTGTGATAGTATATGTGCTACCTGTGCTAGTGAGCGACTGACCCAGTTTCAGGAGAGGCGGCGAGGATGAGCTCGCGAAGCCAGCGACTTACTGGCCTAGCTTCGCAAGATAAGACGTTGGAGCCACCCAGAAGATGAGAAGAGGTTTGAGAGAGTAAACGGACCAATGCGACCAGTGTTGAGGTCTTTTTTCTGTGCATACAGCCACGTCACCGCCAAGGCTATTAATCAGTAAGGCTCTATAACTACTCTATACTCAGTTATACCGAAGTAGCACACGTAGTGACTTGCAACAAACCCCGTCAAGCAGCTTCAAACATGGATATCCTGTCCTTGTCGCAAGGGATGCATGATGTTGCTTACTTTACACAGATATAGTAGTATTCCTTTACCACAGGGATTCACCAATGGACAGCCGCTGGGAGACTGATTTGAAGTGTGAAGGCACTTCTAAACTGATTGAGGACTACATTGCTTGGGCCATGAAGAGTCGGCCATGCTAACAAAGCAGGAATAGACAGAGATTGGGCCCACTTCAGGATATTAGTCCACCCTCGGAATATTTAGTCGCACTGATCCAGGGGCCCTTTCTTTTTTGCTTGGAAATGCCCAAGTGCGCAATCGACATGACATATACTACATTATTATCGCATATGTATCGAGATGCTTCTCATTCATTTCTACGGGTCTCTGTAGCACGTAGAAAATGCAAACTTATATAGTGCCTAATAACCAAACCATACGCCAAACCAACGCCCCAAAGACCAAACCATGTGCAGAAGTCCAAAGTTTACATATCGAGGTCCATGATTTCAATGTTCAAGCCCGGAGGAACATTTACGTTCCTCAGATCGTCAAGATCGGCTTCGTCCGATGCCTCCACCCTACTCCAGTTAGTTCTGAGCCTAGTCTGGATCACGAGGCACATACGACATGAAATGAATCGGAGGGGTAGTTAAAGTGGAATCGAATTCATCGGGGAAGTGAAGGTTCTTATCGTGGTAAATCCTTCGCATACTGCTCATGGATGTTAGCCTGTGTTGACGGGGTAAATCCTCTGGCATCCGTACTAATCAGCTAGCTTTTTCCCATCTCCATAGTAGTCGTGGGCTAGCTCGTTGTCGTAACGGACGTCGAATGTCTGAGAACTGATTAATAACGGGATAGCATCGACCAACAATTGCACCTTACAAGATCTTTGACCATCTTGTCTTTGGTTATGGGATATCTTTATTGAAGCAATTGCTGTTGCGATATACGACTCGTAACTCGAGCCACTCAGCGGACTGCAGACTTTATATCTTTCGTCATGGGCGGTCGATCGATCTAGATTCCGATTAAGAAATAGCTTTCTCGATAAGCCTTAGCTTTGTTGGTTTAGCATTGTCGATGGTTCTAATTCGCGCGCCGCAGTTGGTGAGGTCATATCTGACCTCATGCTCGAGGGGAACCGTGGATCACATACCGAGTGGCAGTCATTCCTTGGCCTTTTGCGATATCAATAAAAGCATGTTTCAAATGAAATAACTATCTGTGAATGGCTAAAGGCCGCTGCTATCTCGGTCCTTCCCTTTCCTGCTTGCTCCACGATGTGTATCCGGAGAGCCCTATCATCCGCTTCGAAGGTAAAGCAAGATGGAGAGTCAAGACACTGGATCTGTAGATTTGTACTACGGTAGAAGACTCTGATAAGAAAGGTTAACGGCCTACTGATATGAAATTACCGTTTGCGACCACATGGACGGATCATAGATCTCTCTCATATCCAACCAAGATGCACTTAATCTATACAGAGGTATATATGACATCGACTCTTGCTTTGAAGGTTCGGTATAACGTCATTTCGCTTTTAACTGGCCTCCTGTGTCAGTTCATACAATCTAGGTACACTATCGTTCTCGGTACAAGCGACCATAGATTGGCATCATCCAGTGCAATAGCTCATGAGCTGTAGTATACTGTCGACTGTGGAAGTAATAGGCTTGAAGAACACACGGCATTTTTCCTACATTGCCTATTTTTAATAGATATCCTGGAAACAGCCTTAGTGCGTTCGGGAGCCACCGTCAGATTCTCTCTTGAGCACTTCTCTCAGCCATGAACATATCGTGAACATGTCAGCGTATTGTATGCAAGCCCTACTCCGCAATGAATAAACGTGCATCTTCCACCTTGTTCTGCATCTTCGCAGGCCATGCTGCGAGCTAGAAAAGTCCCCTCTGCCTAGTCAATTCACATTGTGTAGCTCTAATATGTTACTTTCAATGTACTTATTATGAGTCATTTCGACTCATCCAACTGCGCAGCCTACACTCACCCCAAAACGGACGCCGCCTGGAATTACCGCGACTTTAAATCTCTCCGTGAGAGCGGGGAAGTTCGACAATACATACATCTACATTAATGGCGACAGAATCGCATGCCATCGTCTTCGGGGCAGCTGGACTGCTCGGATGGGCGACCTTGAACCAGCTGCTCTCGGGCTACCCGTCGTCCAGCCCCTTTTCTCGGGTCACCGCGGTCCTCAATCGGGCCGTTTCGGAGGCTGATCTCTGCTTGCCTTCAGGACCGGACCGACCTTCATTTGGGCTCGTTTCGGGTATCGATCTGCTACAGGCAACCGGCGATGATCTTGTGAAGCAACTGAAAGAAAAAGTCCCTGGCGCGGAAGGGATAACCCACGTCTTTTATTTCGGTCGGTATCACTCGGAAAGCAGGGTCTACATGAAGATATAGATACTAATATCGATCAGTCTTCGCGCCGTTCGACGATGACCATGTCCAAGAGTGTAACCAGAACTGCGGGATCATGCAGCGACTGGCCGACGCGTTGAACGTCGTCGCCCCACGGCTGCGCTCGTTTGTGTATCCCGGGGGGTCAAGAGTAAGCCAGCCATTTGGTTAGTTACATAGTGGCGGCGAGTAACATTAGCAGGGTTACGGGATTTACAATCCTGGCGGTGTCTTCCAGCCACCACTGGAAGAATCCATGGCGGACGGCTTACCAGAAGACTACGCGAAAACAGTCGCATATCCATGGTTCCGACAGATCTTGACGGAAGCCAGCAAAGATCGCAATTGGACCTGGAGTGAGGTCTGTCCCGATGCGGTGGTTGGGTTTTCTCCGAACGGCTCGGCGTACTCTCTTGCCTTGCACTGGGCGCAGTACCTTTCTTTATATGCATATAATCACAGAGCTCCGCCGACAAACCGATCGAGGTTCCGTTCCCTGGCAGCGAAGCTGGTTATCGGTCGCTGTATACGCCTGTGTCGGGTGACATCCTCGGTCGCATTGCCATCCATGCAGCGCTCAATCCAGAGTCGTGCGGTGGGAAGATTATCAATATGATGGACAACGACATACCCGTCAGCGCGAGCGACCTATGGCCGAGCATCGCGGCCTGGTTCGGGCTCAAAGGGGTGGGACCCGCGGAAGATGACGCTCTGAAGCCAAGTGAATATATTGACAAATACCGCCATCTGTTTGCTCAGAATAGGATTCCAAAGGGACTGACATGCGGTGTTGGCATTGGGAATCAGCAATTGGATTCGGTTGGGTGGTGGCTTACTTTTGACCGACAGTTCAGTCCCACGAGGTTGAGGTCGGTGGGATTTACTGAGCAGCGGGATCCGGTTGAAGGCTGGTTGGAAGCATTCGAGAGATTTCGAGAGGCGGGCATTATTTTTTGAACTTCTTGTGCTTAGTACTATTGAACTCCTTGTCGGTTACTTGACTTGTTGGATAATAAGATTCCTAGACACATCAGCTAGGAAGTATACTATGACCAGCCGCTTACCGGTTCCGTTATTAGTGATCAGACTATAAATCTAGCCATGGATAAGCATTTCTCCCTTAAGTCCATACGGAGTAGCCGTAGTTTCTTGGCCAGATCTGCCTGGGGCCTGAAAACTCGACTCCGGACTCCGGTGGTTCAGGAGAACCTGACAAAGCATCGCGGAGGCTATCCAGATGGCCCACATACCAGAAACAGTAAGGAGATCTGCACGATCTCATTTCAGCCAACCAGGCGGGTCCAAGAGCACTAGTAACTGGGGCTATTCAAGGCCCTAGCAACTAGCAATCTGACTCGTATCGTCAATGCCACCAATCAAGGCCGTCAAAAGTCGCGATATCATTGTCTTTTTTTTTTCCCGTAAATAGACGCCGATCCCCAACCAAATTGTAGACCCTAATGCAAGCTGAAAATTTAATCTCCCAGCCTAAATCAGCTCGATTTCCCGTACCCCTTCCAAACCCTTTTTTCACTTTCGCCAACCATGGACCCTGCCTCCTTTGAGTCCTGGCGTGTCCCACTGGCGCAATGGGGCCTCGTCCAGCTGGTGACCGGGTTGACCGTGGCTCTTACAACTTCCCAGTCTGTCGTGCGGTCCCCGGCCGCGGCGATCGTAATAGCCTAGCATACTCGTTCCAGTCTCGCGTCGGGGAATCATTTGCCGATACTAGGGCCACAGGGCCACTGGCAGCGATGTGTTGGGTGAATGTGTTGAACGCGATTGATATGCTGGTGTTGAGTCGGGTGTCCTATGAGGCGCAGGTAGAGTGGGAGGCCAAAAGATCTAGCGGCACAGCTGCCAAGAAAGCGAATTCGGACTCTCTCAAGTCAAGTCTTTTCCGACGACTTCTCTGGTCGCAAAACATAGCGTTCAACTACCGCCGCATCAACACGCCGTGGCAGATTTCGCGACTCCCCGTGTTCGATAGGGCCAATCCACAGTATGTCCCGTCCCGTCTAAAGTTTGTGCTGCAGAGCAGTGTGAAAATCTGCATCGCGTTCCTACTGGTCCACCTCTGCACCATGGACCCGAAAGACCCTCGTCTGGCGGGTGCTATCGCGGAACTATCGGATAGCAAGCTGGTTCTGGCCCCGTGGGTGCACGGCACGTCGGCACGAACAATGCTCACGCAGGCGATGACCACCATCTCGTTCGGGATCGTGTGCAGGTCGTCCATCGTAGGAATGTACAGCCTGGCCGGCGTAGTGTTAGTAGCCCTAGGAATCCACGACCCCGTCGACTGGCCACCCGTGGCCAATTCGCTGACGGAAGCGTGGTCCTTAACACGACTATGGGGGTAAGTTCAGCCAGCCTTCGCAAGCAGTGAAAACTCTCAACTAACAAGTTTCCCCCTCCCCAGTACGGCATGGCACCAAGTCTTCCGCACGCTTCTTGTCTCCAACGCGGACTTCATCTCCTTCTCGGTGCTACGCATCCCCGCTAAGTCGCGGTGGGCCTGCTACCCCCGTGTGCTGTTCGCTTTCACCGTGTCCGGATTCGTCCACATGGGAATGGATCTCGCGTTCGGCGTCCCCCGGGATAAAACTGGGGCGGTGTGGTTCTTCTGTCTCCAGGCGCTTGGCGTTATGTGGGAGAGTGTTGTCTATTCCCTGTTTGGTGCGCGGATTGAGAGATTGAACCCTCTGGTTAGGCGTGTGCTGGGATACCTGTGGGTGGGACTGTTCCTCCTATGGGCGACGCCGGTGTGGTTGAATCCCATCATGCTTTGTTTGTACAAGGACGGCCAGCCGGCCATGTCGCCGGTCCCGATCATTGGAGGTCTGCCGTTGTAATGATGCATGTGGTAGTCAGCTATGCTCGGATCTAGAGACGCATTTGTTTGTGTACTAGCTAGCATTATAGACGTAGAGAGAGATTAATGAAGCCAACTTACTGCTATATATCTCTGGAGAATGAATCCAAGTCAGTGTAATATTTAGGGAGAAAAGAATCTATATATATTTCTCAACAAGGTTGTTTCCTTGAACAGTGACTACTTGCACGTTTAGACAGAATATGTGGCGCCAGATGTAGTTGCATAGAAAGCTCTATAGAATAGTACTATTGAAAATATATATATTGACATACGAGTCAGTATATCACCCACAACTTGAACATACATAATATACATATCACAACTGCCAAAACGCCCCAAAATGCAATTGACCATGCAGCTAGCTCCGTAACTTCCTATGGATGATAATAAAAATGCTTATCTACTGGACACAGCACATAATGTGTCGCATTCACTGCATCTCTGAATACATTGAGTGATTCCATTTGGGGACCCCAGATGCCAAGAGCGCCACACGTCAAGCCACCCGAGCGTTATCAAGGATACAAGATCAACTCCAGGGCTCCTCTGGAAGCCGGTGAAATGACGTTTAATACGGTAATATTACAGATACATTTCAACGAGTGCATGTGGCGCATGCTGTCCAAGGAACAATTTTCCGGTTCAAGAAAAGTACCATCATTTGTAATAGCGACGGCGTAAAATCGGACATATCGAGTAAACAAATTTCTATTTGAGTTATTGTTTGACTTCGAAACGTAGACCATGCAGGCAAATGCAAGGATCTATCCAACGCCCCCGCGGTGACCTGTGACCTGTCGATTGAGTTAACACCTCCCCTATCCATCATGATGAGGTCGGGCAAAAGGAATAACTAGCGAGCTGAACGGTCCAAGCCCAAGGTCTGACTTGAGCCAGATCATTCGGAGCTGGACCCGATCGTCTAGGTTCAACTACTAGGTAGTCCGGTGATGATTGTCCCACGGATTCCATCTCCGGGCAACTTAAAAGTCCATGAGAGTGGCGTGAACTCTATAAATAAACAATCGCTTGCTATTCCCCTTGCATCACATTTTGGAGTCTACTTTAGGGATGCAGCGGGACAAGCTTTCTAAGCGATGCTGGAACATGCGTAAACACGGCTGCCTTGTAGACGCATGGCTGGTTGTTGTCTTGAGGTGCGCAACTTGGGGTTGGGATCAAAAACACCGCCAAGCGTTTCTTGCTACGACTAGTACCGAAAAGCCGATTGCCTTCGTGAAGAGGATTGACCGGCACTTCTCTAGTCTGACTTTTCTATCGAACTACCGAATCTTCTTTCTGACTAAGGTGTGTCGGGGGGGGAAGATGATCTGCACTCAATCTAGAGTATTCGATAGTTAGCCGGTTTTCGTTCGGCTAGAGAAAACTAGAAGAAAAACCTTAACTCCCGACGCAGGGAAAATCGCGCGATTTGAGTTGGAATTAGGATTTGCGAGAGGGTTCTCCGTGAGATTACATGTCCGCTCTCTATCCAGAAAGATAACGATTGGCGCCGCGGAGGTTTCCCGACTGCCCCGTAATTCTAGGTTTGGTCGTGGCTCAACGCATCGTCTGAATAAGCAACTGATCTGCGCAACAAACTAGCAAAAGGCTGGGGTGCTGAATCGAAGTATAATCATTAGCGGAACCATACTTGGACATTGCGAGTGGCACTGCGGAGACTTACCCTGTGCATCTACCAGACATCTTTGATGTGTGTTAATATAACGATCGACAGGGACCCGGTCTTCTGAACCCTTTAAGCCTCTCGCCAGGGGCAGGGCCCATGGGTTAAGATTATTTACGATCCGCAGAGCGGCACTAGCCAATCAATCACGCAAATCGGACCACTGTCCAAAGCCATAGCGCAGGTAGAGCTCGTAGTATGGTACGGCTTTCGGAACCATTCATCTTGGACCAGTTCCAGCTGATTGGGTCTGCTCCCAGCTCTGGTCAAGATGAGAGGGGGTCAAGCTAGAGCACCGAGATCTGCCGACTAGCATTTAGGATAGTATGGTGTGTAAGAATGATTTCTTTCTATACACTAGCCCGGGTACCTTGTATGCAAAGTAGATACGGTGGAACAGTTGAAGAGCTGGAATAGGCAAGTTCGACGATTCATTAGTACAGGGCCCCTCACTGTGGAGTGCGAAGTTCCTCGAGATGAGAGCTGAATGTCCGAAACTAACGGGGCTGTACGGGATACTGATTTCTCATGGCCAAATGTCCAGGGATAGATAGTGATATCATGATGGAGTATCTGTTGAAACAGACATATCGTAATACAAAAGCACATGATCATTGGCTGAGTCTGTTGATATATCAAATTGCAACAGGCAACCCGCATACCTGCACGAAGTACTGGCGACGGGAGTACACTAAGAACAATAAACAATACACTTACGCACAGGACGCAAAACTACAGAAGGCTGGCTGTACTCTGAAGTAAGATCGTCTGTCAATCATCCTATAACGCGATTCATGTCATCAATAGCAGGGGCACTATCTCCACTAAACACGAGAGTATTACCATAATTCCGATTCCATCTCGGTTCTGGATCTGTGGAACGTCCCCACCTCCCTATGTTCAGAAGACTTCAGGAGTACCATGGAGGGATTTGGCATAGGACGATCACCCTATCGAGCTGTATATAAACCTGTTCCCAACCCTCCCAACTACAGCTTTTTCCTCAGCATCAATCACTCACTCACTCAGTCATTCATTCCTCTTCAGTTCTCAATCTTTCAAGTCTCTCATTTGTTTCCTTCCATACATTTCAAAATGAAGATCGCTTACGTCCTCGCTGCTCTGGCTTCCACCGCCGTTGGTGCCCCCGTCCTCGACAACCGTGGACTCGTTGATGGCCTGGTCGGTGGCCTGCTCGGTGGCCTGCTCGGCAAGTTGCCCGTTGTCTCCAACCTCGGTGGCCTCCTCGGCGTCGTCGGTGGCTCTCCCAGCAGCCTTGGTAGCAGCAGCAGCTTGCCCCTGAGTGGCCTTCTCGGCGGTTTGACCGGAACCGCCAGCAGCGCTTCTGGCGTCATCCCCTCGGGAGTTCCCACTCCTTCGACTGGAGCCGTTCCCTCTGCTGTCCCCAGCGCTGGTGGCAGCAACGGCAAGATCCTCCAAGACCTTGCTCCTCAGCTGAACAACATCCTCACCGTGACCGGCCCCAACGTCGGTACCCTCCTCATCCAGCTCTCCCCTGAGGTCACCGCTCTCCTCACCGGTCTTGGTCTCCCCGGCCTTGGTGCCCCCCTCGGTAGCATCGTTGCCTCTGCCTCTGGCCTCGGCGAGCTCATCAAGGATCTCGGTCCCCAGGTCGAGGGTGTCGTCACTGTCGTCGGCGCTGACGGCGGTGCTCTCCTTATCTCTCTCTCTCCCTCCCTCGCCGGTCTCATCACCGGCCTCGGCCTCCCTGGCGTTGGTGTCCCCGTCGGTACCATCGTTGCTACCCTTGGCAGCAACCTGTAAATGTAAGCCTCCCAATTCCTCTACCGATCACAAGACCCTAACTAACGATGCCCAGTTGACGCAATCATCAACGGCTTATGAAACGATGTTTCTCGGGCACATGGACGATTGACACACCCATATGTACAGTTTGGGGCGGAAAACTTCAGATACCATTCGATGTTTTGTATTTTGCTTAGCTAGAGAGAGGTTTTAATTGGCACGGTCTTGTGCTGGATCCTGATATGTTCTTAGACATAGATGTTAATCTACTTATGAAAATATAATCTGCATCTATTTGCAGCTTTTGATTTCAATTCTGGTTCCTTACTTCATTATCTTGCATGTGCTGTAGCAGATAGCATCATCGCTGGGTCGATGTACCCCTGAACTTGTTGTAGCTCTCATCGAGACATGGTAATGTATTTGACTGGTGAGTGGGGACATCGTCGCCTTCGTTCCACGGTAGACCAGATCCAAGATTAGATATTATGGGGGCAGTCACCTCGCCCGGATATTGGGTTACCGGATCGGGAATCATAGTTTACTCTGTATATCTGCGAAGAGGCTGGATCCAGCCACCGCTGAATGATCTGATATCGATTCGAACTTAGTTTATGTTCTTTACAGGACGATGGGTGGATCTAGGTTCATTCGACAATCCAATATGTGTCCAGATAGCGCTGCAGCTGCTGCAGAGATGGCGCAGGAAAAGGATAAACTGAGCCATGCACTCTGGTACATGGAAATATCGTCCCTGATATTGGTGTTTTGAAAATTATCGAAAGTCAAAGACCGCAGACATAGCTTTTATCCCAGATTAACAGGGTAGATTTCGGTCTACGTGTGGATGATGATGGTGCAGAGCGACACGTTGATGATAACTTGATGGTGAGCCGTGACGGGAAAAATGAAAGGGAGCTACCGGCACACCGTCGACGCTATCTACACCATGTCTCTGCCACCGCTTACCTAGACAGGTAAAAGAATAGCCTCATATACATGAACATGGTCTACGCGTTTCTTTCCTTACTAAGCGGGCAGTTTTGTAAGCGTACTTCTAATATATCGCGAGTATTCAGCGGTATGCTCCCAGGTTGCTGGTAGCCAAAAATCGCAGGATGCTTAGTATGGAGAGGATCAGAGATGTTATCGATTCCACGAAAGAATATATTGAATCGGCACAGAACAAATTGCGTGTGGTTTGAGCCCAAAGCTGCTTCGAGACATAACACACGAGAAAGCCTGACTCCACTGGTAGCGCACTACCCTCTGATATCAATAGAACCAAAACCACATCGAAGTATACATGCTTGTCTCTCATCCAGCAGAACATTTGTAGGCATAGGATGAACAATAGTGGAGAGGACCATTTCTCGGCCGCCAAGAGATTCGGCCACCAAAGAACATAGCGAAATCCGAAAGACAAAGGTCTTGTCCAGGTAGCATATCCTATTGATCACCCTTCTAGGCTCCCTTTTGGGAATGACAGCAGACCGGATCTACGAGGACCGGAATCAATGCGATGCTTGATGATCTTATGCATGTATAACTCCGAGATTCAACGTCACAAACGATTCCTACAAGAACTAGACCTTGTACCAATAAGAAATATTGATTATACTTATCCTCCAGTACCAGCGTGATAATCAATCCTACAGAGCATCCCTGGACATCGCATGTATTACTCTTTTCTAGCTCATTGGGCAGCGTCTTCGAGAGATTTGGCTATCTCTTCGGGTCAGCCGAGACATCCTATCTCGGCTTGAACCCGGGCAAATCGCCTTCAGCCCGGCCTTTTATCATCTGCATACCTGTTCGGCATTGGCTCTTGGGCATTGGTATGTGGGGACGCTCCTGTCACCATGACGGCCTAACGTACACACATTCCATATACTAGTGCACGCATATTCCTGGTTTAAGTTATAGTTATTGAGGGGTAAAAGTATGTTCTCATTCCGCATGCCCAAACCAGTTTAATCGGTGCATCTTCCTTGCAGCACTAGGAGTATCTTATCTGTGTAGTGGCAGAGATCCAGGCACTGTGCTGGAACGGACCCACTATATCGGCGATACAGAAGGTGGATCCTCTATATCTGCACGGGCCAACCGACGAGGAGGGGTTTGGCGTCGGATTAGATCCCGACTAATAGCTATGCTTGCTGCTCTTTGGATTGCATTGTCTCGATGTCACCGGACCGCCCAGTAGCTAATTTTTGCTGTCGATAGCCCGTGTGTGGTACCTGTTCGTTTTGGGGAAAAGTTTCCAGTAACACCTCACATGACCTTTGACGGGTCGATGCAGTGGCGAGAAGTAGCTTTTCCCTGTTCGATCGCTGGGATGGCAAGATCAGGTGTTGTATAGCTTGTCGCGTAGTAGTGTGGTTGGGTACCAGATATGCCTGTTATTTGAATCATCATGACATGGATGTCTTGTGTCTTCAACTCTGCCGTTGGGAACCGTGCTGTGGCCCCGTGGGGAATGATAGTGCGTAGAATTCCATATCAAAGCAATGAGTGTATGATCCGCGCTGTCAGCCGAAGGAGTAAATTTAAGTGGATATCTGAAGATAAGAGGAAAGAAAGGTGTGGAGAGAAACGCGCCAGATAGCCTCAAAATGGCAAGGTAAAGTTGGATATGTGGGTGATAAAAGCTCGTCGGGAAAGCCGACGCCTCCAACCCTTGATCGGGCGTTCCGCGGGAACGGGTCCGATTATCAAGGTCATCTCGGCCCCAGTGCCGCCAGGCCTAAATATGGATCGCTACGACTGATTTTGGTTAAAACATGCCCATTCTAGCTGGGCTGCTTACCCCATGGGGTTATTGAGTCCATAACCAAGGCGTACATTCACAAATGTCCTATTAATGTTCTCATTCCGCATTCCAAATCCAGTTTAGCTATATGTCATGTTCATAGTGGCAATGGTGGACCTTGATAAGGATGAGATTACGATCACTTGATATCAGCAGGCGTCTCAGGAGGGACATAAAAAGGAGTTTCCCGTCACCACCGCTGGCACCTGTCTACCAAGATCACAAACAGAAGCAACTCTTGGACACATTCCCGTGACCTTGTCTCTTCACAATTCGCCATGGCTTCTATGCTTCACTACTTCAACTTTGGCAGCAAGGCCTCCACTACTAAGGGTGCGGAGGTTAAGCCAACGCCGGTCCGGGCTCTGCCGGCATCATGGTACACCGCGTCGGAGATGTACGAGCTCGAGCGCCGTGCGATCTTCTCTAGGAGATGGCTATTCATCACCCACAGCTCGCGTCTCAAGGAGGCGGGTGACTGGCTCCGCTACGAGATCGCTGGATTCGACTTCGTTATCAACCGTGACCGACAAGGCAACATCAATGCATTCCACAACGTCTGTCGACACCGCGCGTACCCCGTCATCGAGGAGGAGGGTTGCGGAAACAAGAAAATCATCGCATGCCGGTACCACGGCTGGTCTTACGGATTGAACGGGAAGCTGGCCAAGGCGCCCGGCTACCAAGAGCTGGATGGATTTGACAAGGAAAAGAACGGTCTCTTCCGGATTCACGTGAAGGTCGATGTCAACGGCTTTATCTGGGTGAACATGGACGCGAAGGAAGTGCCAGAAGTTCCCTGGGAGGAGCACTTTGAGGACGTCGACAAGCAGGCGCGGTATCAGGAGAACGGCATCAACTTCGATGAATACGAATTCGACCATAACTATCAGATGGAGGGCGACTACAACTGGAAGATTCTGGCGGATAACTTCAACGAATGTTATCACTGCCCCACCACTCACGCCGACATTCCGGCATTCCTCAACCTGGATTCGTTTGACAGCGATGTCAAAGACGGACATATTCAGCACCATTGCAAATCGACCCCAGAGCAGATCGCGAAAGGTCTGAACACGGCGAGTACCTATTACTTCCCCAACTCATCCATGACTGTCACGTAAGTTTGACTCCCCTGGTGATCTACCACCTGAAACTTGACCACGTCTCTGACCCATGTCTGCAGCAAACATTGGATGATGGTCCAGAAGTTCCTCCCGAAGTCCCAATCATTCGACCATGGCCTATGAAATCTGGAGACATAAGGATGCGAAGGAAGAGGACTTCCGGCTGATCAATGACATGTATGCGCGCGTCATGGGAGAAGACAAGGTTCTGTGCAACAACGCACAGAAGAATCTCAACCGGGGCGTCTTTGTCAATGGCGAGCTGCACCCGAAGTACGAGAAGGCTCCCCTCTTCTTCCAGAGCACCTGTCGTGAGGTCATCACGGAGCACTTTGACCGAGAGAAGAAGGAGGGCCGTGAGATCTGGCCGGCGAGGCAGCAGTTGCCCAATGACGCCAAGGTCAGCGCGAAAGATGAGGAGATCTGCTCGGGTCTCGCTTGTGGAGCCCAGAAAGAGGTTTTGGCTTGGTGATGGCGAAAGTGGTTGTATGACGCTGGTTTCCTCTT
Organism: Aspergillus nomiae NRRL 13137; assembly: GCF_001204775.2. Taxonomy (NCBI): domain Eukaryota; kingdom Fungi; phylum Ascomycota; class Eurotiomycetes; order Eurotiales; family Aspergillaceae; genus Aspergillus; species Aspergillus nomiae. The sequence goes on from NW_015378337.1 coordinate 35,355, forward strand.
TTGTTATACCATCGTTTTGTTTATTTGCATGCATTTGGAGCGATTTTGCGGCATTTTTGTCATGAGCCATGAATGTTGTGTCTCTTTGATCATAGCTAGTACTAGGCGTACGACTTCAGTAGATTGCAATACACTTTTCAATGAGATACCTCTAGCATTTCTTCGTAATGCCGTAGTGTACAAGATTCCCGGAAGTATGACTCCAGAAACCTACAAAAGATATGTCCATAGGTTGGAAGCTGTAGATGTCATGGCATGGTTTCATTAGATTTGGAGCAGAGTGGTCTTGCCTCTCTGCTTGTCATAAATGCTAATTGCTATGTTATTGGTCAAAAATATAATACCCCTCCAAGAGCTGTACTGTACAAGTCTATTACTTTTGTCGAGCCTTTGGTTCGTGTTATTCAAGTTCAACCATGATCACGATCGATAAGACAAAAAGCGCCAAAATTATCTACGCCGGGTTAGCTACCGTCGTTTTTCTTTTGGCTCACTTCGTGGCTAAAGGAGGATTTACCTACCAGTGCGATTAGCAGTGCGATACTGTTCAATTCCCAACCACCAGCATAGACGGTTCCCAAGGCGACCGCATTTTGTTGTTTCCAAAAACGACACGCTCCTAGCACAGCTACAATGACGGCAATGCAATGGCACGTTACTGAAAGGGGGATGGCCACTTCATAGTATGTCAATTGATCCTCGGGGGAAGGCTGTTGTTGAAGGCGAAAGAGCTGGGCGATTAGTACGCCTTGCATTGCGATGACAACCGATGTCCGGATATAGGCCAGGAATGTCCGCTCCAGCGCTAACATCATTAGAAAGTGCTCTTCTTCTATATAGGAAAACAGGGGAACAGTTTAAGGCAGAAAGAGATAGACCGAGCAGCATGACACAACCTCAATAGAGATCGAATGAAGAAGGTCATCAAATAAACTTACCAAAGTGATCTCGGTTACTTTTCTGAGGAACGGTCAATACCACATTCCGTGTCCAGAAGCGTTCAATCTTCCCTACGAGCCCCTTGCGTGGCGCTCGACTTCGCTCCGTGCGTTGACTGGTACGTGATGCCGTCCGGCGAGTGGTAATGCGATACTCGCCGGAGGAGATCGAAGGTGTTGAGCAGTTGAGTTCATGATCCAGCTGTGTCTCAATTTCGTGGAGTTCTAAAGCGTCTCGTTCGACACGATCCTCGCCGCGGGAATGACTGGTGGCCGTCGGCGAGGGCGGTCTGGGTTCGTTGTCGGTGACGGACGTGACGGGCTCATCATCCCGATGGAGGTGATGGTCGGACCGGTCTCCCATTCTCTGCCGGGGAAGGGGCCATCAATCACTCGTTTGGGTGAGGGACGAGGTAAGGGAGTGGATGTGGTAGCATTCCTGGGCGAGGGACCACACAAGGTGACATTTTTCCACTCGGCGACTCCCGCCGGAGTCTTTCAATCGCCGAGGCAATTGACTGGTATCATTGGCTGCGTCATACCGCCAGAGGAAAACCGGTTTTCTCAGGCCATCGTTCTCAATTCTTTCAAAATATATCCTTCCGAGTCTTACAATAAGTTACATCTATGCCTCCGATCTCTTATACTTCTACATCATCTCTAGTGCCACCCTAAATCGCTTGACAGCTCCTCATCCACCATACCGGCCAATCAGGGGACATCCTCGGCGCCCACGGCGATTGCGCAATAGCTGCAGAACCACACTTTGGACTGGTTGATCCACAACGGGCAAATCATCCATGATCATTGAGAGATCATCCCTGACCCTGTACAGATTGGAGGATTGTTAGTTCCGACTGCTTTAGGGTTTAGTGTAAGCGAGTTAGAGAAGGGTAAGAAAGACATTTCTAGCTATCTCACAGAATGTTCCACCATTTTATATAATCCTCGAATTTCAAACTTCCCAGGAGCGATTTATTACTGGTTCTAAATAAAATAGGTATAACCTTTCTCAATCGGTTGGAGTATTTTTAAATATACTTTTTTTTTTACAAATAAATACTTAACTGTCTAATGTAACCCCCTTTGTGTGCCGTGGTTACAGAACCTACAGTATATGATTTTAGAGGTCCATTTGCGAGAGGCTAACTATATTGTGATGGTTATGATTTCTAGCCTTCAGTGCATCGGATCGTAACTTGGGTTTTGAGTGTGCTCAACATTACTACTACATTACCGTAACTACATAGAGCGCGTCAAATTGGCGATTTTTGAATGCGCAGACCCGGCGGGGTAGTATCATTCCGGTAGGAACAGAAATAGCCGAGCTATGAAATAGCGATAGAAGATGAAGAATCCCATTTTGGTGACGATGAGAGCCTCTATCAGTTTGGTTTCAATGGCTTCAATGGTCGTGGCATGGCTCAGTTAAATAAATACTGATACGCTGGGCGCAGATGATGGGTGGTTAACAAGATTCAGAGATTGCAGGAGAGATGGATTGGTACAACTATTGTATTCCACACTGTTGGTAGATTATGTACATTAAGCGTCCTATGAAACCACGTATAACGGATATCAACTCAGTCGTGCTCTAAGGCGTTTCAGCGACATTGTATACCAGTTTCTCGCCGCTAACCTTGTCCTCCTTCAAGAGCTTCAGCCCCTCCAAGACACCCTGCAAGCCACCAGGGTTCACCTTTGGCTGGTGGACCTTGATCTTGCCATCAGCCAGCAGCTTCTCTGCAATGGTCCAGAATCCTTCGGCAAATTCCTTGTCCTCCGCCTTGGCAGGCATGATCTGTTCACCAAAGCTAAACTGCTCGCCAATAGCAGTGTAGGCAAGTGTGTGGCGAGTAGTGATATTCTCACGATCGATACCAACGAAGAGGAGAACACCGTACTCGCCACCATCGGTGGAAATAGCTTTCTCGCAGTACTCAGCGCTCTCCTTCAGGGAAATCGTATCAAAAACAAACTTCAGCTTGTTGTTGGTGTATTTGCGGATCTCAGCGGCTGAACCGGGATCTCTATAATCAAAGACCGCATCCGCGCCGAGACGTTTAACCAGATCGAAATTATGCGGCGAACAAGTGGTCAACACGGTATAGCCGGACAGCTTGGCAAACTGAATCGCCAGCGTACCCGTGGCGGTCGAGCCACCGTAGATCAGGATGGGAACCGGCTCCTTGACCGGCTCAGACGGGAGCGCAAGCTTCAAACTCTGGTACAGACCCTGCCCCACCGTCGTGATACCCACGCCCAGCGTGGCGGCCTCCTGGAAGCTCAGGTTATCGGGGATGTGCATCTGAACATCTCCTTTGACGACGATGTACTCGGCAAAGGAACCGTCTTCGTGCTGTACAGCGTTTCCTCCGTGCGCAAACCCGCACACGCGATCACCCTTCTTGAAGGGCTTTTTGACGGCTTTTCCAACCTCTTCCACAATGCCGGCATAGTCGCATCCGATTAGCGCGCCGGGCGGGGCCAGGAATGCAATGTGCTTCCAGTCGGTGGGGTTGAGGGCGACGGCGACCGTCTTGACGAGGATGTAATCATCGCGGAGAGCGGGAATGGGTCGATCGGTTACCAGGCTCTCTTGCTTGGGGGACGTCACGACAATTGCTTTCTGGGTAGTCATCTTGGCTGCGAGATGGAAATTCAGGTGGATGGATGATGTGGTCCGACAAGGCTGGCGGATGAGAGCTTAATATATTTAAAGAAATCCACTGAATGCTTAGAAATTCCCCTCAATGTATTACAAATTGGCTTCATATTAGTTAGTTAGTAGTTACCCCGTAGTCTGAAGCTTTTGTCACCGACCGCCTCGTCTTATGGCCAATGGGTGACACGGTATCGTGAGTGGACTCTGACCGCGGCATGATTTATAATCAGCCCGTCCTCATCCTGATGCAATTTGTTGGCTTTTCGATCGAGTGGGAGGAGATGATTCATTGACCATTCCTCGGTGGAAGTGGATTCGGGACCTTATGGAACGGATCGCCGAATAAGGACTAGTCTCCGCAGCGGCATTTTGGGCATAGCAGAGACAGTGACGAGATATGACTATATATATCTAGCTTGTCCCGACTCCCGAGGCCCGACCCTGGAACCGTGGCTGGGCATTTAGGGCTTCGGGATAAGATCCATTTCGGAGCCTGTATGCTAGATTCACTATAAGATTGATTATTGAAGACCTCAGGTATTTTCCATAGTAACCTAGTTCGGGTTTGTTTTAGTGGTTATCAGTGTATACTCATAGAGAGCATATTCAACAGGTTGTTTATTAGAATAACATGGATGGTTATCAATCTGAGGGAAGTACATACAACATGGTGGTCAGGAATTAGAGTGGAAGATCCAGATTAAAGAAAATATAGCGCTGGGTTGGCTAGAATTGTCTGTGAGCGTTGGATACTATTTTTTATTCCCCCTTCATTGGCGTTGGCACTGTGCTCGCACTTATCTTCCTCAGGCTCAATACCGCAATCCACCTTTAAGCACAAAAGGAGACAATTGGTGCTAAAGGATTACTTGGAATTGAGTCCTATGTCTATTATAATATAAATTTGATCTATCTTCTAAAGTCAAGACATAGCTTTGTTACTTATCAACCTATCCTATAAGCTCGATGCGGTGCTGACTGCCCGAACCACTATCAGATGCTGCACATGTTATCTGTTCAGGCTTAATATTTACTACAAGATCTCTATATATATACCTTGAATGACTCAATTCGAATGTCATCGTGAACGAGTATCTGAAAATAATACCGTGCAAGCAGCCCTTGCAAACAGCCCTTGTACTCTTCACTGTGTTGTTTGGGACCGAAAGAAAAATTCTCTTCCAGTGCAAGTGGATGACCCTTCTGATGCGAGGTCAGCTAGCTAGCCTTGTGTTATGACAAGGACTTAACTGTACAGTTGGATACAACGTATATTGCATTCTGCCAAGGTGTAGAGCTCGTATCAGGCGGGCCTCTCAGCGAGAAGCCTTGCATCAGGTCCCCAAACCTAGTGTGAAAGCAGTAATTGAGCAAGAAACTATTAAACTATATTCCTGATTCATGGCCCATCTCAGACCAACGCTTCAAGTGTTCGCGCTTCTCCACTTGCAGCATAGCCCCAAGCCAAGAGAGTGATCGACCGGTAAGGCGTCCAAGGCCCCCGGACTTCTGCAGATCCCATTCAAACCCGAGCCCAACTAAATCTAGTTCTCCAACCTAGTATGGGTTTAAGTTCCTGACTATCAGCTATAATCTGCGTAGGTAATCTATCAGTTACCCATTCATAAATTAATCGGGTAAATATAGGGATTGATGGAGAAATAGATTTGGATAGGTAAGATGTGGATTATCTACATAGGTTTTGGGTGGGTTATGTTGGGTTGGGTTATACGAGGGTTCTGCGGACATCAAGGCCTCCTGCAGGAACAGATCGACAGGTTATACACCAGGAACTGCCTGCGTGGGTCTTGCTATACTTACAATTGGCTATATTCGCTCCTACCTTTAGGAATGCATTGGGAGGCCTCGCATCTGTACCTGTGTCTCCGTGTGTCTCTGATAGGTTACAGTGACGTGATGACGGTGCTATACACTTTTGCCTATGCTGCGCACGAGTAAAGCAAACATTGATCAATGCCACGGCAGCTCCAGTATATAAACCCCTTCTTCCGCTGCTCTACATCTGCACAACTCATCAGCTCAAGATACTCTAGCAAATCAAGCCCATCTTCTACCTTATTCTATCATTCCAACTTGAAGAATCTCTTCTTTTCAAGATGCATTTCATGACTACCGCCGTCGCCATCATGGCTGGTCTCACTGCCAGCGGCTCCGCCTTCGTCATTGACACCTTCAGTGACACTGGCTGCGACAAGTCCGTTCAAAAAGGCGTCAACACTTGGGACAACACCTGTGCGACCTGGCCGAAAGGTTTCAAGTCTTTCAAGATCACGACCTGGGGAGGCAGCCATCAGTACGCGTACTTCTTCGCGCCCGGTAACTGCGGGAGCCTTCCTACGGCTCTTAAGAGTAACTATGTGGATTCCGGATCTTCTTGGGAGCTTGGAAAATGCTATGATTTCAACGGTGCCGCTGCGAATGCGATTGCTTCGTACTCTGCTTAATTTCGATAAGGTAAGCCTTTATGCCACTATGAATGAAGACAAGCTAATTGTACCCTAGGAGTAGAGTGGCAGTGTGAATCGTTGCAGGGAGAAGACGTGGAAAGAAGGATGAATTTATTCTGAATAGAGTTCACCGACTGTCATTTACCTTTCCTGTTATCAGTCCAGTGTGTTTTACGTGATGCGTCCTGAAATAGTGATATAGGCAATCTAAACCTGTTTGTCACATACACTGCAGCGATTTAACATTCATCCAGAACAATATCTCTCTCAAGTTTACTATAGTAGTGTATATACGGTTATAATGCTGATAAGTACTAGGTAAGTGATAATGCGTTGCTTTGGAATTGATCTAGATCGCTCCGACTGGCTAGTGTTCAGAGAGAACTCAGCATGCGCATTTCTATCTTGCTCCATACTTCGGGACTACTCCCTGAGCAAAAAGCGGACCTGAGCTTGCTGTTCAACTTACGCTTTTTTGGACCTCTCTTTTCCCTATTACGTTTGCATTGTTATGGATTTGACCCCTTAGAAATGTTTCCCTGGGTGGATCTTATAGAGATCTCTGCGGATTTATGAGTTATCTCCGTTGGTCTCACTATCTCCGCCTGGACTACAGTATTGAACCAGAGTCTTGCAGCAATTAACGCTGAAGAGCTTCTGATCCATTACTTTAATACTTCCTGTGTGATCTGGTAATGAAGTGTCTTATTGATGATAGCATGTCTCAGCCAGGAGTCCAGGATCTAACGTGTTATAGTAGCATGCAGATGGTACTCTACGCACTAGCCCCATCACCCAATATCATCATTTCTATATCACGGAGTTAACCCACCGGACTTACGCAAAGCCAGATTTATATCCACTCAAAGTCCGCCTCAGGCATGGACCATTAGAATAGACGAACTAGTAGTGAACCACTTGATAACAACCCATCATGCCATCTGTAGATATATAGACCCGCTACCCAAATCTATAGAACATCTCATACTCTCACACCCCCCATATAGCACCCAAAGAATAA
>NW_015378338.1:0-42327 GCF_001204775.2 Aspergillus nomiae NRRL 13137
AAAACAAAAAAAAAAAAAAAGAGGACTATAAGAAAAATAATAAAATAAAAATCAAAAACGATTTCTAAGCCTCAGATCGATTCACCGCGGATGATGATGGATCAATGCACAGGCCCTACTCAAATTCAAGATCCATGCAGGAGTGAACAATCAGAAGGACTCCATCTGGATCAGTAAAGCACCGGAAATGGGTCCCAAGAAAAAAGGATGTGTGGTGCTTTGTTACCCGGTGACTGATCCAAATTGACAGAGAAATTAATTGTCCGATCGATGGAAAAAGAAAAGCACCGAAAGAGACAGGTTGGGATCATCCACTGATCTTACTAGATTCCTCCACTGGAGAGCTGAAGCTCCAATGATATCACAAACGAATGGATCGCATTTTGGCTATCTCCTTATGATGACAACGAGGCATCGACTGCTGAAGCGAGGTCTCCTAGGCCGTCACATATCAGATCCAGCCCGTGTCCTTCTGTGATTTGTTTGCCAATGAGTGTCGTTCGTAGTAGCGGTGGGATCGGACAGCTTCCGTTACCCCAATCAATTTAAAATTTGCATGTCGACCGAGAGAGGTACAGAGCCAGAGCTTCCCTCCTGCCTGTCAGGTGTCAGTGGCTCCACCTGCACGGGCAATCAGAAAAAATAAGAAAAAAAAAAAAACAAAAAACAAAAAAGCATCGTTCGTTTAGGTCCATACGTACTTTGGTTCCCGTCCGGCGCCCACTGCATTTTCCTCTCTTTGGCCTCGCGAATCACGGGATCTTTCCCAAATGAGTCAATTTGGCCTTGAACCCTAAGCTGGACGGGGATCTCTCCACGAGAACGAGAACAAGAACACGACCAAAAGCATCGCTACCGCCATTCAATCCCGGTTTATTCTCTCATAATTTTAATTAGTTTACTTGGTTAGCAGGATCGGTTTCTCCCTTAATCCCGCATCGCAACACCCAACAGACCGGTTCTCCCCTCCAACAAGGCAACCTATTACACACGGCTCGACCCATCGTGGGGCCAGAACTGAGGTAAGTCCAGCAATGTACTGCAGTACTCCGGATATTCTCTCTGATCTCACTGGAAGCTGAGCACAAACCCATTCCACACGCACGAAAATCCCCGTGCGAACAAAAAAGCAATGACTTCATCTGACCCGTGGAACTCCACTTAGGTACCAGCTCTGCGACCAAGACGGCTAAAACGGCTCCGACGGAGACGCACACTCCAATTAACCGTTTTGCTCATTGTTCGCCTTAACTTAAGACTCGCTCACTAAGACCAACTATAAACTTGGGTCGACCCGGAGTGCCAAACTATTGAACACCGCTTCCCTTTGTCCTCCCGCCGTTACGCTCACTAAACTCAGCGCGGTCCGCGGTTAAGGGGCGGGCGGGCGGCGGTTGTGAAAAGAATGGGGGGGTTGTAGCTGATCGTTAGGTTGGTCTGATCCGGGGGACTTTTCCCCAGGGCTTTTCTTTTGACCTCGTATTCTGTCAACCGGGATCCAATCGTAGTCTCGACCCCCATTGGCACTTGACAGGGTCATCCACGGTGGACAATTCATCAACCGGGGCCTTAAAGTAACTTTTGTGTGCGTGCCTTTTTCAACCGGCTATTTTCGTCCCTGGAGATTAAAATTGACCGGTTACCGGATTTGGACCTCTCCCAGGATCGTTGAACGCGTTAAATCGTTGCGTTGCCAACGCGGCGCCATGGAATTGAATGGGTAATAAGGCTTCCCTTAACCACTCAGCCACCCGTTGGAGATGTCTTGGAATGTTGTCGCAGAGGTTTTCTCTGGGCGTTGTCTCGCAAGGTGTTTCTTTGCTTTTTTTCTTTTTTATAAATCATCTTGTTTAGTTCTCGGTTCTCAGTGGTCGTCCCACGGTACTTCTCCTTTTGTTCGTTGACCGAATCGATATTAATCGCGATCCCCAACTTCAATGATGGAATATCCAGACTAACCCAATCGCGTAACCTACCCGGAGTACTCCGTACTCCGCTCGCAAGAAACCATTGAAACCCTGAACATTCCGACTCCACCAGGTGAACCCTAAAACCATACAACCTACAATATACATACAATAGAATAGAATAGATTCATCCATGCCCACCACAAGCCCACACCCCAATAAATAAGAAACAGGAGACCTGCACATAAGCAGTGCCCCTACATTCCTGTCTACAGACATACAACATGCCTGCAGTGTATGCAGTACCCATAGTATAAGTTCCCAACGCCAACATTTAGCCGTTAGTATTAGAATACTAACCCAACACCACCAACAAACAACATTACGTTTGGAGATGGATCCCTACAAACAAAGACAGACCCAATCTTAGAAAAGAAACTATGTAAGAAGTTGAAACATCGCCCTACCCTACACCTTAATCTCTACCCGTCTATATATCTATGTATCTACAAAGCCTACCTGTCTTATCTGATACTGCTCCGTAGTAAGATCTATCATATTTCGCTTGAGATAAAACAAAAGTCCTACGTATGTATGTACGTATAACCATACACACCCCTACGGAATAAAAAGGATTGAAATTACTTACCTACTACTCCGTACACAGGACCATCCCCATCACCCAAAACCCCCTGAAATGGAACGAGAGATCCAGGCCATCCAGTAATAAAACCCATGGATCCAACGTACGCAAACAAAACAAAACACCTTGGCTCAGCTTAGCTCAGCTCAGCTCGTAAAGCCACCGTAATGCGATGATCTAACTATTTAATATACGTGAGTAATATGACCCCTGATCACCAATAATGGAGCCAAAATATATATAAATAGATCTTACTTGGCGAGGTCGGATCGGGCCTTGGGGTTATCTCTGGAACTGGCCAGAGCTTTAGGAAGGGAGCACGTGGTGGGTTGCTGTAAGGGGTTGACCAACTTTGATCTTCCTTTTTTTTTCTTTTTTCTATCTTTCTATTTGGGTTGGGCTTTCTTTGGTGCGGGTTTGGTTTTCTATGTGGATTATATGGGCTTTCTGGGTATAGTTGGATCTGGAGTTGCTTGGATAGTCGGGTTGAGTGATTGGTAGTGGTTATGATTTTATTATGATTTCTTTCGTACTCCTTTCCTTATATGGTGTTGAATCTTGCACGGATTTATCGATTGTTGTTACTACCTAGAAAATAAGGTCCCCCGCATATGCTTATACTATACTACCTATATGGTAACAATATCAAAGTAACACTAAGCGGCATACAACAGTATGCCAGACATGCCTCAGAACGCCAGTCAATCATTATTACCGATCTCAAACGCACGACGGCCCTCCACAAGCCCATCGCTCACTTTAGTCACGGCCGCCCACACCGGCGCAAACTGGATAGCTTCGTCCAACGCTGGAATGACCCCCGGCTGGTTATGATCGCTCCACAGACAGACGACATTGCCTTTCAGAGCACCCTCGTCCAAGTCCACATCCACCGTCCATTGGTTCTCCCAGGTGCGACTCCAGAGTCGGATCTCGTTGACGCCGGCCGCGTCATACGGAAAGCGCGGGTCATATGCAGATCCGGCAACGTGGAAGTTCTTCACTGGCGTGTCGAAAACGATCCTGCATGCCCGCGTGTTCAGACCAGACACCTCGAACCGAGCTTGCGGCTTATCGGTGGACTTGGAGATATTGAAGGACACCCAGTCTTTCATCGGGTAGTCGCCCTCCACTGGCTGTGGAGCAATTCCTTCCCAGGAGCAGGACAGCAGGTTCCTCCTCTTAGTGTGCCAGTCACAGGCTATGTCTTGGCCGGCGGCGCTGGGCAGGTCCTGAGTGACATCTTTCACGAACGGAGAAAGCCCGGCAAAGGTGGCGCGGTTGACGCCGGTATCGAGGTCGACCTCCTGTACGAAGTAAAGTTTCAACCGGCTGGAATCTGAGAAGGGGAAAGCCACGAGATTGTAGATCAGGGTACCCAGGAAGACCGCCAACAGGAACAAGGGGATGTGGTAGGTATACCGGTGGATGAAGGGTAGAAGCGGCGTGAGCAGAATCGTCGTGAATATGGCGATGGCGACGTAGGCGAAAAGCGGATAACCGCCGTCCTGTCCTGTCTGGGTGATGGCACTGATCGTCAGGAGCGCAAGGGGCCCGACCATGATAAGGGTAATCGGAGCAGTGAGAAGAAGCTGCAAGATCCACGTCCACTTGGGCAAAGCAGAACTCCAGGCTTGTTCGCGGCCATAGACGTTGGGATCGACCACCTCCTCGTCTGCCAACGCATGATTATCTCCCCCAACTCGCACATAATTTGCAAACGTAGTCCGCTGCCCACTGCCCAGCAGGGACGTTGACTCCGTTGGTTCCTCTTCCGCCTCCTCTCCATCGTCCTCGCCGGAAGTCGTACCCCGGCGGCTCCCGTGGCCACTGACCCGTCCTGAAGCTGGCCTGAGCTGGTTCGCATACTCGGTTTTGGACGGCAGGGCAAAGAGCTCCAGGTAGGAGATCCACGTGGCTAAGAAGATACCAGCATGGAAAAAGAAGATGAAATACCCACCGGCCAGACCCCTTTGGTTTGCATACACAGTTGCAATCACAGCAGAAACCCAGGAGAGAATGTACATCCAGGTGAGGGTGTAGATACGATGGAAGGCCGACGGGCGAGCAAAGTCGGCCACACGGGAAACGAACCAGGCCAAAAAGACCCAAGCAGCCGCCATCATGCTCCAGACCGCATAAGCGCTACTATGAATGATGTACGGATTGACCTTGGTAACCAAATACGCCAGGCCCACCGCGACGACGGTCGGGATTCCAAAGAGGAACGGAAAGCGGAAGAAGCCCCGAAGGCCCTGCAGGGGCACCACGTCGAAATGGTCTTCAGACTTCGCCGATGACCTGAACAGATACATCTTGTCCGCTTTTGTAAGGGCGATGCTCGTAAAGAGTAAAGTAAGGGGGCCGACGATAAGCAGTGTCACCAGCAGTGCAAACAGCGTGTGAAGCTGGAAGACCACAAAAGTGCTTCCGAACAGGTCAAACCAGACAGCCTTGGAGCCAGATCCACTGGGAACGCCCCCATCAGTGCTCGGCGAACCGTCGAAACGATCGGTCGAGTCGGATACAAGTCCCTCAGTCGTAGCAACAGCCGCCGACAGCATATGCCAGACCGAGTCCTTGCTCGTATGTCGAGTATCATCCTGATTCGTATGATACCTCGCTCTGGGCTCCATGAAGGCAACATCTAGGCCACGCAAGCCCATATTGCCTTGAAAAACCACATAGTCCGTCTGACTAGCGATCAATCCGATATCAAATCCATTAGCACTGAGCACCGATCCGAAAGGATGCGGCGACCGCATATACGGGCCCGTGACCTCGAAATCAGAGCTCCGGAACAGAGTCGCCCGTCCACCAGCTCCCGCGCCCTCCAGGTTAAGGAAAGTATGAGGTAACTTCGAGATCGGGTGTTGACTGTACACGCGCGCGCCATTCAGGAAATCTTCTTCGCCATTGTTAAACAGCACCACAAGACCTCGCCGCGGAGCATGTCCCGGCGTAGTGAAATACTTAATGAGCTGAAGGCAAGTGACAACGCCGACGCCATCGTCGGTGGCCCCGAAACCGGTCGAGACACTATCGTAGTGCGAGTTCACAAGCACGCCTCCCCTACTTATCGGCACCCCGTTCGGTGCTTCCCACCAATGTTCTGTCTCGTCTTCCCACCCACGGATATAAACGATGATATTGGTCCCTTCGAAATAGACGCCGAGGTCTGCATCCTTCAGGGTACCCCCATAAGTGGTCAGGTTCGAGTACACGTCATCGAAGACAAAGACATCCGGCTTTTCCTCGTCCAAAGCTCGGTACTCCTGGTCCGAAGGCGTGGCGTCCAGGATCTCGTTAATCCGCCTCAGTAACCAAGAGTGGATGGCATCATTTCGACGCGAATTGTATGGATGGAAGCCGTTCGTTAGGACTTGAAGATCAGCCAAGCTTCCGAAATGTTCAGACCGCTAGGCGGAGAGCTGGGAGCGGAAGGTACAACATGGTGCACGACCAGCAACGGGATCAGCAACGCCAGATAAACGATCGCGGTGATAATAGTAACAGGCCAGCGGGTGAACGCCAGTGGGTTGGCCCGCGGCAATCGGAGAGAAGCCATCAGATGTCGGCCTCTTTTCAAGGGGTCCAGCCCAGGAGCGAGTGACGACTAAGACGCGAGCTTCCAGACGCTGGCGATGTGGAGAGAGAGAATTGGAGATCGCGCATCAAGGCGGAAGTGAAAGTGGGGGGGAGCTTAAACGGAACTGAACATTTAATGCGCGGACACCAACACTTCCAATGATGTCAGCCGACTCGAGCAGTATTCCAAATTGGGTTAGCGTGATCTGTCTAAGTATAGATCGCATACCAGTACAGAGCACCCTCCTATCAATCCGGATCTCTTGCGACAGGAGAAGATTTGATGAGGAACAACTGAAATTCAAACCTTAAAGGAATCAAATACATAGCATAAACTAAGTCTTCTAATTTCTAACTAGAAATACAAACTTATTTTGGAATGCTCCAACGCCATTGATGCAATATGTAGCTACAAATAGTGCCGAGTCCTGGATGCAATACGCCTTACTTAGATAAAATCTATACATCCCCAGCAGCAACCGTAGGAAGATGTATATACCCTGTTGCCGGTGTTCCGTTTCCTCCACCAGGCCGAGTATGGCAGCATAGCTACGTGGCAGCTTCATTCCAATGCGACCGCATATATGCCTAGTCCCGGACAGATAAAAAAATCAACCTAGAAGGTAGCCCCTGTACCGCTACCAATGCATGTCCCATATGATCAACCGCGACAGCTACTTCGTAAGAGCAACGCCCACACCGTGACCAGATTCGTCTGAGAGAACAACGCGGAATGAATAAAAACGCTGAGGCCAAATTAAAGAAAGAAGAACGAGATACGCTCAAAGGTATAAGGCAGGGGTATCAACCTTGAGGATGTCCAATGTCAATATAGTCGTCATCGTCGTCGTTAATTGCTGTCGCATGCATCAGGCCAGTCACTTGACCCTCGTCCTCGTCTAATTCTTCGTCGTCGTCATACATGGTAGCCTCGTTCATCTCCCGGGCCGGAGGGACGGTTCGGTTCAGGTGGTCGCGGAGTTGCTTGACGCCGTCACCACTGAATACACAGAACACTTGCCGCTGCTGATGCGTAAATTCCGGAGGTGCATCACGACAGAACTTGGTAAGCTCATCCCGTAGGAACTCCTGCACCCCGGTCAGACTGAGGTGAGTGAGTCGAGGACAATTGTTGAGTAGAGCGTGGATGCCCTGTATCACATGTGAGACAATTGATTCTTGGCAAGGAGCATTGACCGATCAGAAGACTTACAGGCATGGTCAAGTTAACACAATAGCTTAAATGGACTCTCTCCAGGCTACTGATGGATGAATGGGGCGAGGCCTTTGGCCGCGCTAGTGCCGAGATACTGCGATCGGTGATCAAAGTGCACTTGACCAGACCGATCCGCCGCAGTTTCGGCAACGTTGCTAACTCCTGAACACTGCGGTCCGTCAGACGAACGCAACAAGCCAAATCAATGTATCTGATCCGGTTGCAGGACTTCACAAGCTGGATCACAGCCGCATCGGTGATGTTCGAGCAGTGGCCCAGGTGAACGTAATGCAGGTTCTTTCCCAACTTGCATATAGCCCCCACTGCACGGTCGGTGATGAATTTACATTTGGCAAGCACAAGATTTCGTAGGCGAGGAGCCGAGCTAACTATGCGCTCTACAGCATCGTCTCTGATGTGCTCACACGCTGTCAAATCAAGTATACGGAGGCTGTCCATGGAGAGTTGCTTTGGGAGTTCTAGGAAGGCTAGATCGTCTATCTCTGTGCAATGCGCGAGCCGTAGTTCGCGGAGGTTGGGAAGGGTAGCCATGAGGGAAGTTATAGAGCGATTGGTGACAGACTTGCAGTCGTGCAGGTCGATCTCCAGGATAGCCGGACAGTTCCGAGCAAACGATGTAATCGCTCTGTCCGTAACTTGTATAACACCGTTGAGTTTCAACTGATCCATATGTTAGCCTCGGTGACACAATGATTCAAGACGGTACTCACTCTTTTGATGTGTCGACAATTCTCCGATACGACAATTAACGAATCATCTGTCACTTTGATACAGTTGGTGATGTTGAGCCCCTGGAGCCGAGGACTGTTCCTGGCCACAGTGTATAAAGTGTGATCCGTAAGGGAACGCAGATCCGAGACATCTAGGGCTTGCAAATGCCGATTGCCTTCCACTAGATCCGACACTCCCTTGTCTGTCAGTTTCGAGCAGTTGGTCAAAGTCAACCGCTCGATCCGGTTACATTGTGCGAAGGGTACAAGAGTGCCGTCGCTGACTTCCGCCATCAGGGCAGAAAGATTCAATCTCTTGATCAGATCGGAGTATGAGAAGAAGCTGTCTTCTTTCCCAACTGTCGTCGTAATGCTCTTCATATTGACCCAGTTGCTGCAAGACGGTCGGTGCCATAGTATTCCAACACAATTAGCAGCCCATCCTCGACATACCAACATGCAGCTCAACATGTCGGCCGGCGAGCTGAGCTTTGCAAATATGGCGATCAGGATTTCCGGGGGAAGACGGCCGATCGGCGGGAGCACGTACTGCCCATTTTGTGCGTGTACGTCGCGGGAGGTTGCGATGCCGCCAACGGACGATTGCGAATCATTTGCCTGGGCTGTGAAGAAATCGGTGTCGTCATCAGCGTTCCGGTCCGGGGATGACGAGGATGACGACTCGGAAGGAGCTTCGCTCGAGAACCGAGCGGGTTGCCGTGAGCGGGGCATGAGGACCACCGAGGGATGCGAATCCAGCGTGTTTCAGATCGGTTGGAATGATCGGTTTGTGGGATATCTCACAAACGGATGGAAACGTACGGCATGGACTGCGTCTCTATAAGACCATCGAGGCGAAGAAGGCCCTAGCAAGAGTCGGCGCAACTCTTGTTCAAGATCGCTTCTATGGCTGCTGGATCGGAAAATTGATCAGAAGGTGAGACGGCGTTCTTTTAGTTCGGTCTAGCTTTAAAAGCTGTGTTGAAGGCCGTACAGTCGAACGGAGGGGGTGAAGGCGCTTAAGAAGGGGCAACGCGCGTCGGAAGTGCCTGTAGACGGCAAGGGAGGGGGGAATAGAGGGAAAGGCGGCGGCGGAGGGATGTGAGGGCGGTGCAAATGTTCCTGGTGACGGATGGGTGAAGTGAGCACGGCTGGGAGACGCACTCCAAGCTATGATCGAAAGCGGTTTGGCTAGGGGACTCGTGGGGCGGAGATTATATAGCTAGACGATCGGGCGGCTGTGAAGAAAGGGAAGGCGGCGACTGCAATTCAGCGGAAGGGAGGGGGAGAAGTCAGCAAAGCCGTTTTCTGCTTGCGTTCCGTGGGGTGTGGATTGTTCCGTTATTCGTCAGAATACCAGTCTTTTGGAGACACAAGGAAACGAAGAATGAGAATGAAATTCGGACGAGTCAAATGTCAGCAAAGAGAGGGATAACCAAGTGGGTGATGGGGGGGAAGAGGATCTTCGCTTGACTGAGGGCAAAAGTTGGAAGACTCCCAAATCGGTCGGGCAATGTTCGTCTCGTGGCCCGATTGGTTACCGCTATCGCCGTCTGGACTTAAATCTTACTAACCTCAGGCTCCTTCCTTAGTGAAGAATGAGTAGTAGTTCATCCATACTTAGACTCTGCCTGACATTTAAGGATCCTGAATCAAGGCAGACATACATATCTTAGTACTACTAGTAGTACTATTAGTACTAACTTCTCTCTTTAGCGCCTGTCTCGCATTGCTACCCCCTCTATGGCGTGTCACCAGACACCCGGATCTCTCCACCTGTTCAACAACTATCTACCAAATATAGAATACTATCGTATTTAACTACTGCTAGTATTGAATATATATAATCCCTTTTTCAACCCAAATGAGGATCTGATCAGGCAAGGTCGGGTCTAGTGCCCCCCTTCCGAAAATGGGACCTATTGGCATGGCGGTAAAACTATCGGCAAGACATTAAAGTATGTTGATTGGGAACCAACAGGGATAAATTATAATGTCAGCCTATGCTGGTGCAACCCAATCTCAGAAAATTTGATGTATATTGTCTAGATTGTCTATGCATATTTATTTCCATTTCAAACAATGCATTCATGATCGGTTCGCCCCTTTAGCCCAGTCACGGAGGATATTCTTTCTCACTTTCCCGGTACTAGTCTTGGGCAGTTCCGCCACGACTTCAACCTCCCGGGGAATCATGAACTTGCTGATATCGCTGGCATTTCGGGCCCAATCGATCACCTCTGAACCAGTCAATGATTTCCCTGGCTTAACCGTCACAAATGCCTTTGGTCGTTCTCCCCAGTGGCTGTCGGGAACGGCTACAACTCCCGCCTCGAGAATGTCTGGATGGGTGACCAGCATAGACTCCAGCGCCACCGATGAGATATTCTCTCCGCCTGTATTTGGCTTATTAGCAAGACAAGATCACGGTGGTATCATTCAATTCAAGACTTACCGCTGATAATGATGTCTTTCGCTCGGTCTTGGATCTGGATTGAGCCATCGGCATGCCACACAGCTAAGTCTCCGGAGTGGAGAACGCCACCCGCGAAGAGTTTCCGCGTAGCGTCGGGGTCTTTGTAGTAGCCCCGAGCACAGATGTTGCCGACGAAAACAATCTCGCCTATCTCCTTACCATCCCGACTAACATCGACGATAGTTCCCTCGGGAAGATCCGTCTTCACCACTCGTACAGGTAGACTGGTCACGAAGCCATGTCCTTGCCTAGCCATCTTCTTGTACCTTTCACTTGAAGGCAGGTTGTCCCATGCAGGCAGGTAGTAGCCTTTTGTGATCGGCCCATATGTCTCCGTCATGCCATATACATGCACAGGGTGTAGGTTCAAGTTAGTCATTTGCTCAAAGAGATGAGGCGTAGGCGGACTCGCTGCGACTGTCACATGAACAGGTTCGGGCAGTCGCTCTGCCTCCTTAGAATTGCAGAGCAGGGTATTCACCGTTGGAGCGGCATTAAAGTGCGTGATGTGCTCCTGCTTCAGTAAATTCCAGATCTGCGGGTAGTCGATCTTCCGTAAGCAGTAATGGGTACCACGCACTGCGGTGACAGCCCATGGGAACGTCCACCCTAAACAAAGTTAGTTGCACATACCCTCGAAAAGTTAATCCAAGTAATGAACACCAACCAACAGCGTGAAACATAGGCAAAGTCCACAGATACCGACACCGACCACGGTGCGAATTGAGCCCAGACTCAATCACATTGCCTATCGCAGCAAGATAACAGCTACGATGGGTATACTCGACACCCTTCGGCCGAGCTGTCGTGCCGCTGGTATAAGCAAGGGCGATAACGTCGTCTTCGGAAGCAGCCTGGGCCTCGAGCCCAGGCCAACCTTGGGCCCCGGTATCCGAGTCATAACTCAGGCCTTCCAAAACCGCCTCATCAAAGGGACCAGATAATTGACCTTCGGTAGCATCCGTGTCCGTATCGACAATAATAGGGATACTGGGCTTTGAAGCACGATAACTCTGCAGAAGCGACAGGAACTCCTGATCAACAATGATAGCCTCAACATCAGAGTGCGTAAATATGTAAGCGATATCGTCCTCCTTCAACCGATAATTTACAGCTATCCAACCATCCATTAGCCAAAACCCGATCAAGCTTGAAGCATATAAAGAAAAATACAACTCACCAACATTCACCGCTCCAGCAGCCGCAATCCCAAAGATTGACTCCAAAAACGCAGGCGTATTAGGGCACAGAACACCGACTCTCTTAAACCCATGCTTCTTCAGATAATAAGCAAGACCCCTTGCACGATCCGCCGTCTCGGCATAACTACGTCTCAAAACCTGGTTATTCGCAGTAAGGTGATGAATCGCCTCGGCCTGTCTCCTAACATTAGCACTCAACCATACCCCCCTTGAAAGCCAATAGGCAAAGAAAGAAGGAAAGAAAGAAAGTCAAAACAAACCTCAGGCTCAATAGCCGCCGCCCTAGGCAAGAAGAACGTCGGCGACAGCGTATGGAAATTCACCCGTTGCTCTGCGCCAGGGACAAAATGACCCAAGAGTCCTGACAACCTTGATACGGCACCTGACATGATTTGACCTCGGCAATAAGTATGACGACTCTTCTATGAGCTAAACGGGCTAATTTAGATTGGTTGGTCACAAGATATGCAGGAAGTATTCAACCAAGAACCAGTAATTATAGATAACCCCTCGAAGAAACAAGAGTAAGTTGGCACAACCGCCCTGTTGAGTCCTGACCCCAAGTTGGAGAAGGCTGCGAAATGCGGGGAAATCGAGACTAGCTCCGAGTCGGACCGCGGAGGAAGGCGGGAAGATCGATTCGACTCCCGCTGAGGTTCCCCTTCCTTCTATCCGGAGATACTACTTGTCGTTTTTGGATTTAGGAAGGGCTACAATTGTCTCGATATGGTAACTTAGTAGATGTTTTTTCTTCTTTTTTGGGGTACTATTTCGCTCCTTGCGTAGTCCTTTCTTTCCGCCCTTGATTTGTTTACGCCCACTCAGTAGCGATTAGTAAGGCGTGCCAAGGTGATCGGTTATTGGTTAGGTCCTATTCTTACCTAGGCTATTAACAGTGTCTGATATATGCTTGGGGTAGTGGATTGCAACAAGATATATACTTGATTATTATTATAGACATGTGTATCCATGAAATAGAAAGTAAAACATACCTTTCCGTGATCATCTGTGACTTGTAAGTTGAAAGACAAAGATCCGCTGCCGACATATCACATGTTCGGCGCTTAGCAGTGGGTTAATATATTCAAGCTTATCAGTGTGCAATACATTACACAGTATATACTATCCGCTATAAATAATAGGCTCAGTTGACCAAACCATTGCCACACGATTAAGAGACACCAATAGTATAGGGACATTACGCGCATGGGTGTGTGATCACGAAGGGGTCGAATGCAGGGTGTATCTCGTCACATTTGATCTACGTATCACCCGCTTATCACACCCGTGGGCGGCAAGTGGATGCACACCTGAGGATGATAAGGATGACCTGCAGTATTGTGCAACGGGCCGAGTATCGCATGGGCATGGAGAGTGAGAAGGGACGATAATGATGATTATTCGGTCTATGTATTAGATGGATATCGAAGTTTACTGAATGGAAATTTTTGATAAGTAACCGGTCGTAGAGTCATTCTTAACTCGGAAGGAAAAATTCTTTGGATTAAACCGCCACGGCGCGAAATAAAGGTCGGCTATTTTGAACAACCTTTCATCCCAAGCGACTCCGTTATTTTTTATAATAAGAAATCGGTCTTTCCAGCCTCCATGTGCGTCACAACATGATCATTGTGGAATATTCATGATAAGGTAGGGACAGTGAGAACAAGGTCGATCGGTTCGCCGTCCAAACAATCTCGCTGAAAGAAAACCGTTCGCGATCCCAACCCATCCCATCAAAGACACAAGCAACCAGCCGCGCAACGAGGTATCTAATATCCGTACTGAGCAAGCTGGCTCTTGGTCTGGTCGCTGACACCCGCCGACTTCTGGGCCTGGACGAGTTGGCGGCGAGCGGCCTTCTTGCGCTCGTAGTATGCACTGCTCTTGACCTTTCTGCGCTCCTCGAGTCTATAGTAGAAAAAAAATCCCGTTAGCCATGATCCAGCCACCCCTGTAGCGAAAATGCCTCCGCTATCCATTCTGGTATATCTAATACGCACCTGGCGACAACGTCCTGGTACTTCCAGCCAACCTCGTGGCTGAGACGGCCGACGGTGCAGTACTTGCGGCCGGGGCGGAGACGGAGGACACGGAGAGCCTGGGGAACAACGACACGCTTCTTCTTGTCATAGGGAGGAGGAACACCCTCGAAGACCTTCAGGCGCTCCATGGCAGCAGCACCACGGGCGGTCTTGTGGGGAATCATTCCGCGGACGGCCTTGTAGAAGATGCGAGAGGGAGCACGGAAGTGGAAGGGACCTGTGATCATTCAGCACAAGCCCACGGAGTTGCGTCGATTTTTCTGTCGGTTGCACTCACCACCGCGGGTAGGGTTGAAACGGGTCATCTTGCGAAGGTAGGCGTGGTACTTGACTAGATCCCGATATCCATGTCAGTCCGTCTGCACCAGTAACAATATCATATGCTGTTCCACCGCCATTTGCGTAATCCTTGTGTAGACTTCCTCCTCTTCGCCAACGCTTTCTTCCAATCGGCCAAACTTCCAAGAAAAACACAAGTAGAAAAGTGAATCGGGTCGGATAACGTACGCTTCGCGCGGAAGAACTCGCCGGAGATGTTGAGGGCTTCACACCTCACGACGACGATCTTCTGGCCATTGAGCAACTGCTTAGCGACAGTGCTGGCCAGACGACCAAGAAGGTGTCCCTTGCCGTCAATGACGACCTGCCAAAATCCATCACAAGTCAGCGATCACTGTAAACCCAAACAGAGTGTCTTTCCCTTCTCCTATATCTCTTCTCTTTTCCTCTCCGCATCCACGGCAATTCAATGTCTTCAAAAGATATATCACGAAGGTTTCCACCCGGGAAGCGACTGCATGTGAAAGGGGTGTACGCACGACTGGCTCGGTGGAGGACATCCTGCTCTTCTGTCACGAAAATATCCAGCGAAAGGAAGAGCGCTGCTCTAGGATACTCCCTTGGGATGTATGTTGTCGGCGGTTGTTGTCGTTGTGGGCAGGTTCTACGCACACAACGAAGTCGGATGAGTTCGCACGCTGGCTAAGCGAGGCTAATGTGCGGCTTGGGTAAGGTCGAATGAGGGCCCCAGCCCTAACTCCGGCCAATCCCGTTCGGCCCCATCACGTGATACACCCGGAGATTCCAGCCCCATCGGCCTCTGTTCAGACTTGATAGGCCCGCTCCACTATCATTTGCCCTTATCAGGGGGTTACCTTGTGGTTTTCAAGGCCGGTGATGTCAAAGATTAAGTGGTCGATAGTAGATGGTATCAATCATTCCGCACACTTATCGCTGCCCGCCCCGCAAGTACAATTGGGCGGAACTTGCAGTCGCCGAGCCGTTCAAGTCCCGTCTAGAGGCACTCCTTGAGCAAGCAATCACACAATGTTCCTTACTGTCTACACGGGTTACCTTGTAGAACTCTTATCTCATTTGCAATCTCTGGGGTGTACGGGGTCGCGCAATATAACTATGATAGGCGGTTGTTGATCTCTTGGTTGGACCTATAGACAAGCGCCTTCAACATTTTGCTTGAAGATTGACATGCTTCTAATTACCGGGACCTTATTTAAAACTCCAGTGCAGAAATGAAGATCACTGGGTCCGCTGACTAAGTAGAACTTGAGATCAATGACATTAGAATCACGTCGATTATTATTATTATTACTTATTATACTATACGTCTCGTTCATCGCGGCGTATTATACATATATCCACAAAGATTCCAAAGCAGAAGAAAATATGACCGGCTTTCGTTACAGCGTTGAGGTGAGATGTGAACAGGCAGTAAAAGGTGTCCCTGATTTATGCAATTCAGTACAGGGGCAATTTGGCGTCTCGCGTACCTCTCTCGATGACTTCTTCGATATTCCAGCGAGGAGGCTCAATTGTCTTCCTGCCTCCCTTGAGGTCTTCGTCGGAGGGAGGGTCCCTCAAACCGCCCGCAACACCGGTCGAGTATTTCAGCTCCAGGGCATCTCCTATCTCATCGCATACTCGCAGGATGCGGTCGAGGTCGTCCTTTGTGTGCGCAGCGGACACACAGAATCGGGCGCGAGAGAGCTCCAACGGGGTTGCCGGGTAGGTTACGACGACGACGGAGATCTTACGCCGTAACATTTCATGAGAAAAGGCTGGCATCTTGGCAGGGTTGTAGAGCATGAGAGGAACAATCGGTGAGTCGTCGTGCCCGTACACAATGAATCCGAGTCTCTTGAGTCCGAGTCTCAGATACCGGGAGTTGAAGGCCAGTCGCTGCACTCGTTCGATACCCTGGCCTGGGTGGAGGGGGTCCTCATCGGCAATGAGACGAAGGGAAGAATAGATCTGTGCCAAAACTGAAGGCGCCGGTGCCTCGCCAAAAACTTGACCGGCGTTTGTAACGCGCACTTTGTCAATGATCGCCTTATCAGCGGCAATGTAACCGCCATTGGCGCCAAAGGATTTAGTGAAAGTGCCCATGAGGATGTCGACCTCGGCAGGGTCAACCTTGAAGTAGTCACAGACACCACGTCCATGGGGTCCGACGGCACCGATCGAATGAGCCTCATCAACAAAGAGATGGAACTTGTATCGCTTCTTGAGCTCGAGGATCCTGGGAAGGTTGCACATGGTGCCTTCCATAGAGAAAAGACCCTCGACAGTGACAAGGATCTTCTTCCATGGTCGGTGTGTGCGTGGCTGGCCTTGGGAAATTGCTTCTCTCAGGCGCTTCTCAAGATCAGCCATGTTATTATGTGCGAAGACCTGAATAGCTGCACCCGAGAGACGGGCACCAAAACGAATAGACGCATGGTTGAGCTCATCTGACAGGATCAGGCAACCTCGTCCGACAAGAGCTGGGAAGATAGTGGCGTTGGTGACAAAGCCCATCGAGTAGACGACCGCAGATTCCTTTCCGACAAATCTAGCAATCTGATTTTCTACCTCGAGATGAAGCTTGGAGGTTCCCGCCTCGCTGCAAGATCCCGCCATACTGATACCATCCCGGCGAATAGTCTCCTCCGCGTAGTCAGAACAAGGCCCCTCGGACTGAGCGAACCCGAGATAGTTGTACGAACTCAAGTTTAGGGTATCGGTCGTCGTTCCCGTCAGCTGGAAATGGAGATTGTCCTCTGACGTCTGATCAAGCAAGGTGATATACCTGCCGGGCACACCCGTCGTAGGCCGTTCGAAGCAATCATTAATTCTCTGTTTAAGGCGCCTCGTGTAGAAGCTCTCGAAATCACTGTACAGCGAAGCGTATCCATTCTGAGGCCTCAAGTGACGATACGTATGCGATAGGAACCACTTGGCAAAGTAGTCATGAAAGTGACCCAAGAAAATGAGAACTAGGAAGCTGATATACGTCGTCAAGGCAATAAAGTACGGAGGTTCATCAAGCACCGGGTCCGGTATCTCGCCGCCCGGATGCTCACTTTTGTAAAGATGCGACGGATCCCCGAGCGGGCCGAATTCGGCATGCTGCTTCGCTAGCTTTCGAAGCTCAGCGGGATCCAATTCAGCGTAGTTGATCGCATCGGAGGGATTGCTGGACACCGCGCGGAGGGAGCCGACGGCCGTCAAGTTGTCGGACGGCAGCACCGCGGGATTAGTGCTGTTCGGTGTCTCATCTTTCGCTTGAGGTTTCTTTTTGCGATTCCAGCGAGGCATTGTGCCGAACAGCTTGTGGTGTGGTGATGGCACCCTCAGTCGGGGGAGGATAAGATGGCTGGCCCTTAGGGTGGAAAACTGCTGCCTGTTTGAGGAACGGGAGATCGCCTGTCTGACAGGAGAGAGAATGCAGTGGGATTTGAAGGTGGTCATGACTTAAGGCTACTTCGTCTCCACTATCGGAATCGCCGGCTCTCTCATGGTCACCATCCACCCGGAGTGATTGGCCCGCGGGGTCTAGACTGGGTCTGTCCGCTTTGTCTCCAGTGGCCAGATTTTTTCTGACGGTCGGCTTGGAGTCTTGGACCTCTCAAATTTGCTTGGAGACGTTCTTTTTATTAAGCTAGCTCAAAAGGGTGGTACAGATGTAGTACCTTATCGTTGGACCCATACTATGGAGTTGATCTCGTCCGAAGGATGATGTTATGGCCATCTCATTCAAGCATTGCCTGTGGGTCCCATGTTAATCGTCACTATCAAAAATCAGTCTCCTCATAGTTAATCCTTCGTCAATTGGCAAAGTGTTTTTGCTCACTACTTCTCATTCAACAATGGAAAAATGCGTCGCAAGACGCGCTTTGTCTGTGTCTCTGATACCCACGGCTACACCCCAGCGGAAGCCGGCTTCAAACTTCCAGCCGGCGACGTCCTCATCCACGCAGGCGACCTCACAAACCAAGGGAGCATAACCGAGCTGCGCAAAACCATCGACTGGGTGGCCGCGGCTGATTTCGAGGTCAAAATAGTCATATGTGGTTAGTCCGACGGCCCCAGACGCAAGCCTCAGCCCTGCACAGGCTATATTTACCACCTTTCAAAGAACTCAGCCTTGCTACGAAATTACTAAATCAGGTTAAATCCACAGGAAATCACGACATTACACTAGACCCAAACTTCTACGCCAAACACGGCCCCAAATTCCACAACCAGCGCCTAGAAGATCCCCAGAAATGCATCGAAGTCGTCACTGCATCGTCTTCGATCGTGTTCCTCAGGCACCAGTCAGCACTAGTCCGCTTGACCCGGCCCAACGGCCCAAACACCATCTTTAAAGTATTTGGATCACCCTTCTCCCAATCACCCGGGACCTGGGCATGGGGATACGAATCCGTCGACGCCGTTGCCCTCTGGAGCCGCATCCCATTGGACACCGATCTGGTTGTTACGCACACGCCGCCTCGTTCCCATTGCGACCGCCGAGCGACCGGTGGCTCCGTTGGGTGCGAGGCCCTGCGTCAGGCGCTGGGTCGAGTCCGCCCTTCCCTGGCGATCTGTGGCCATGTCCATGAGTCGCGAGGCTATGAGCGAGTACGATGGTCACTGTCGCGTCGACAAGCCCTGAGCAGGTTATTCGTGGGGCGTTGCCTGAACCGGGAAGTAAGAAGCAAAGTTTGATCGACCTGACGGGCAAGAAAGCGCAGCAACTGGAGAATGACGAATTCTTCTTCGACGAAGCGAAGCAGAATCAGGGTGCGCTTTTCCCTCCAACGCAGAATATCCTGATCCCCCCGTCTGCTGATGATGCCGAGGATTCTGCAACGTCATATCCTCGATTAAGACCAGACGAATGCCCAAGTGACCCACCGAACGATCGTTCGCGCCGACGAGAAACTTGTATCGTCAACGCGGCGATCATGGCGACGAGCTGGCCTCATCGCGGAGGAAAGCAATTCAATCCCCCCATCGTTGTGGACTTGGAGCTCCCTGTATGGCGAGAATAAAATTCCGTGAACAGGCCAACTGCTGCAAGATACATCGCCCAGTCCCAATTAATGCATCTACCCACTGACCGCGCCGCATCGGCAAAGGTTCTGAAACTTGTCCCTTTGTGTCGATTCCTCAAACTCATTCGAGACAACGCAGCGATTGGCTTCCCAGTGCTGCCCGTCTGGTAGCAGATAGCTTGAGCTTTGACCTGTCCTTGACGTATGGCTCGCTCTCTGGATCGAGGTAGCATGCACGACTGCCTTGGAACAAAGGGCGAACTACTCTTTCTTGTGCAATTACCTTCCTGCCTGATAGTGTAGTGGGAGGTTGTTTGTTTTTGTGTATTACATCATGGAGGGGACTGTTACATGGGGATAGGCACGGGTATGCAACCGGTGCATTAAGTTGGCTGGAGTCTCACCCTTCCCTGTGCCATATCGTCACTGAGGTATATACCTAAACCGAGACTGACCCCCTAGGTACCAACATTTCCTTTTCTAAGAAAAGAAAAACAAAAAAGAAATCAAATACTAGAACAATAAAAATGAAGAGGACAAAGCATAGCCACTGAAATTACTCGCCACAGCCTAGCTTCCAACTTATGCGCGAAATAACCTCACATCCAACACCTTGACAATGTAGCACAAGATAAACAAAGAAGAGCAACTTCCGGAGGCAGGGAAATAACCGAGTCATCTGCACTCGAGGCATTTCACCTGTCAAGCAGTGATGGTCGTGACTAAATCAGCCACAGGATGTCTAATCGACCCATGGCTAGAAGCTGGATAACACCATTTTGGATCGTTAGCATAAACGTGGGATCCTTGACTACCTTAATCCTACTCAGTACTCTGGGCTGGATCGCATCCGACTTAATGAGGGGTTGCTAACCAGCAGGGATGCATTGCCCCGGAGACCTGTTCTTTGTTCTTCGTAGACGAAACTTGACTGCTCGATCAGGGAGGAATAATTTTCACGTTGTAACAGATGTCTTTCCTAAGGCAATAATGCCCATGCACTATCGTAGAGGGACTTTGTCCCCACTGAATGGGTTGTTTGGGGTGGATGAAGGTAACTAGTAAAGAGGGGTGTTGTCCCAAATTGCAGCGTTAGTCACACCATACGGTAAACTGATACCATGGAATGGGCGTACCCAGTACAGTTACATGGGGCGCCACCTGGCGCTTTGGCGCGTTAACCCTGAATATTTCCGTTGTTCACAAGACCATTAGTGAAATGGGGCCAGTGGAGTCGATCTCTAGCCGCCGACTGGTTATCTTGATAAGATCCAAAATGTCCTTGGTACTAGTTCCGACAACATCATTGGTACGGTGACAGTATTGATACCGATCAGGGCGACGATGATCGCACGAAACTCACCATCACACTCCCACGAGGCACGAAGAAAACGAACATTCTCCACCCCCCACATCAGGTTATGTATCCGATAACGTAAGCCAGTCAGATACGCCGATCACCCGGATCAGCAGCACTGTCCAACACGACGGCTTCAGGCCAGGCTCGGTCATCAGGAATGGATGGTGGTCGGTCGGTGAGCGGAAGACAGATCAATTGTGCATCGGAACAACAACCCGTTGCTTCATCTCCTGCACTGTTCTAAGCGTGAAGAATGGGTGACCAATGATTCCTCGAAATGAAAGCTACAATCTAGCCGGTTTACTCTGGATAAGGTTTCAGCATCATTCTTATGTTAGGTAGGTACTTCCATCAAAGAGCTTGGGGGATCTACACCGTCTGAAGGCCCAGAAAACCTAGGGTCATCATTGGATGCGCTCGCTCGGGGAAATGAAGCAGAAACGAGCCTAATGTCGGGACAATCATTGCATGAAGAGCGACTGAGCTGGTTGGACGCTCTGTGCAACAGGCTCCATGTGCAGATGACTGCAGCCAGGGGCCCAATTACGCATTTCGAGAAGGATCTCTTTCGCAAGGCTTTGGCGGCCTGTGCCACAATCATGGACCGGGAAGTAAAGGTAGTCTGACAGCTATCGTATAGTCAGATTGGCGGAAGCATCCCAGAGATCGAGTGATGAATAATAGCTACATTACGATTCTGGTTCGTTGGCTCGGTTGGTCTCACCGTTGGTAAAACAAAGTGATAGATCGACATTTGACACGGTGCGATGCCTTTGCCGCTAGAGCTTTGTGATGGAGGTAAAATCTTGTGACAACATAGCCGCCGAGTAAGGAGCACTGGCTTGCCTGCACTCTAGCATCGTATTCTCTCTCTCCAGAGAAAAGATCGATACGGCTGTACCTACTCTGTAGATTTATCAGTCATATCAATTACGTGATGTACCATTTCTTCGCTGCGGACCCTGCCGGGCTTGACCCATGGGACGGTTTCACGCGAGCCTGGGTTCGGATCGTGTGGCTATAACCGTGGATACCCCTCCAGGCACGAAGTATGTACGTACGTACAGCGTTGTCTGGGGAGAGAAGGGGGTGGGCAACGCTGCATAGAACCGAGAAAACCTTCGGCGCCATAAAATGAACATTCCCCACATCGGTTGACATGCAAGCTGTAGGGAATGATGAAAAGGGGAAAGCAGAGAAATGACCCTGAGCCAATTCGCAACTGCAGAAGCCGCAGCATGATCCATGATCCCTGGTGAGGCGGACCGGATGGAGTTGCATGGAAACCATGTACGATGATTGGACAGTATTCCCCTCCCGGTGAAGGCAGCAGAAAATGGGGGCGCCGCAGCCTATAGGAAAAGAGGTTTGACAGCGAAGTGGTGTGTCCATCCCTGGATCCAAATGCAACTAAGGTGTAAGTCACAACGAGTCAGCGTCACTGACTGGAGTCGCCTTTAGTGCGGGGTTTTCTCGTTGTCGTTGCCAATGAACCACCTTTTTTTTTTCACTGGTCGGCCCCGAGTTGGTGGTCAGAGTCAGGATGATCCAGGATTGATCCATCGAGAAGCGACGCAGAGGTTGTCGCATTATTTGATTAGTGTAAGTGCGTATGGGATGAGCATCCACCGTTGATCCGTGGAAAATCGAGAAGCATAGGTCAAATCAAATACGGGTGGGCAGACCGGACGGGTGACAGGACGACGGCCGTGCTCATCTGCCATCAGTCGAACGGTTTCGGCAAATTCAATGATCAGAAGAGAAGGTCAGGAATTCCTTTCTGTCCTGCAGACACATGTTCTTCGCGGGAGGCACTAAACCCCAGCGTGGCATTGAAACTAAGAATGGAAGGTGTCGTGACTCTCACACTCCTGGGCCAGACAAAGAGTAAGCCCTGCTTTTCTCTTGGGGCGAGTGAGAACGCAAGGATGTATGATGGATCAAACGCGATGACCTAGGTGTAGTACTTCCGAAAAGGGTGATAGGTGAAATCTGCCAGGTGGTTGTCAAACAGTATTACACTTGAAGCCTCTCGACCCTCCTATGAGATTACTTTATCCGGAGGTGGACGTTCTGAGAGTTTTCCCACTGGGTATTTGTATCGCCATCAGATCCGCATCTCAGCTCTACTACGATAACCACTCCTCTCCATGAGGTATTTGATCTTCAGATCGATCCAATTCCAAAAATTGCTCACTTATGAAACCGTATCATTCATCGCTGCCTTGAGATAGATTCAGAATCATTGATTGATTCTATAGAACAATTGTCTATTGACCGCTCTTTATAACTACCGGGCATTGACCATTCCCATTGTTGTTGCATTCGATATTTCTTCTTGGTATTATTATTATTTTGATTTTGGATCCTTTTTCTTATTACTATTTGACCAACATCACAAGTGCAATCCTTCTACTCTCTTTGACCCCAATTCTCTCACATCTTAAACAAAAGCGGGCCTTAAAACGTGTCGTGGGAAAGGGCGTCTCCATAATATTACCTTCTGTTGCTCCGCCTACCAATTCATTCCATTCACCGCTACTGCGGAACCCAACTGTGAACATCAGAGTACCTGACGCAGGGAGGAGAATATTCTGAAAGAAGAACAGCAAAAAGAAAAGAAAGGCAGAAAAAGATAAAAAAAAGAAAAGAAAAGAAAAGAAAAGAAGTACCGAGTAAGGAACAAGCCGATTTATTACTGCCTTTCTCCCCATTGTTGCCCGAAACCGCCGTACAGAGAGATATACTGGACAACATCAAGTCGAGAGTACAGTACAACAGGTGGGATTGACGTTGGGTGGCATCATTGAGCATCACCCCGTGACTTCCGATGCAATTTTCTCCATCATTATCGCTCATTATCACTCAGCCCTGACTCAACGTGGTGCCAGTTCATCTCATTGCATCCGTCCGAACTACTATTCCTTTCTTGTTGCTTCTATCTTTCAACGCTGTTCTACTTTTAGAGTATCGTGGCGCAGTGTCCTTGGACCTGACTGAGCCTTTGGGGGGGGTTTTTCCATTGGTTTATTTTTTATTATTATTATTTCGATTATTATTTCTAATTATTCTGGATTTTTCCCTATTTGCCCCTCGGCTTGCCTCTCCCGCAAGGGAAAACCAGAGACTCTGATACGGTGGAACCCGTCTGTTGGTACCGTACGTTACCGATCTTGGTGAAAGTTTACCTTGCAACCAAAACAACAATCCAATCGCTGTGCCTGGGAATTGCCGGTCCCATTTTTGCCTCTTGGTTCCTGGGCTGACGGCCAGTGCTTCACGTTACTTAGTACTTACTTGTTCCGCTCCCTCTCTCCGTTTTCTTCCTGAGTCTCCCCCCTTACTGTGTCTTCTATCATCAAACTGTCACATTGCATGGTTGTTGTCTTGCCTATGATCTGCTAATCAACTTCTCTTGCTTCGCCGGCATTCTCGATGAATTGGTCATAGTCAATATTGACGATGAACTGATTATCACGAGCAACCCACGTCACTTCTATTCATTCATTCATTCAGCCCACACACTTCTGTTTTCCCAGGCACCTCCTATTTATGCCCAGACTTGGTGTGCAACGCCACCGTCCAGCAACGCTAAACGTATATTAACTCACATACGCATTAACTCCGATTTCGATTTCACCCCGCACATACACCCCCTCTTCAATTCAACCATCATCTATCCATACCCCTTTCCAACGAGATAAGTCTGAATGATCAATTTATGCCTTCATTGAATTGTCCAAATCATGTCGTCCACACCAGAGTTCGATCCATATGCTGTTTTAGGCGTCCAGAAAGATGCGACCCTAGCAGATCTCAAAACCGCCCGCCGGGAACTTGCCTTCAAGCATCATCCAGATAAGGTTGGGAATAACTCATCAGAGATGTTCCAGAAAGTCCAGAAGGCCTTCGAGATCCTCTCGGATCCCACGGAGAGGCAAAAGTATGACCAGAAGGTTCGCATCAATGAGCTCCGACGGGAAATGGCGGCGCGTAACGCAACCGCGGGCGGTTCGGCGTCCTACGCCCAACGGGGAAGCACGGTCCGCGAGTATCGGGATGGACGCATCTATGAAGAGAGAACGCCGGCCGAGGTGTACGATGATGTCCGGTTTACAAGGGAATCGCGGTCGACGCCCCGCAAAAACGATGAGTTTGGGATGCGACAACGGACGAGAGCATCGGAGGAAAAGAAGAAGACTAAGAGCGTTCCTGTCAGCTCTCCCCGTCCATCGAAAGATACGGCACGCAGCAGCGCCAAAACGACCCACACGGACCGGGCCAAGTACCGTACCAAGGAACGGCGGCGGGAAGCTTACGAGAAGATGTATGCATCCTACGCCGGGTCCGAAGATGATGCCTCTGACTCGAGCGCATCATCAATCTGGGTACGTGTAAAGCGTCCATCGGCCCGGAGTCGGGAATCATCATCTCGGAAGACCAAGCCAGTGGAGTCTTCGCACCGCTCCGAGCGACGGTACGAGGAGGATTACTCTGACGAATGGGATAAACACGAGAAGCAATATTCCACAGCCGAAAACTACATTCGCCGCTCCAAAGGGACGCTCCCTGTGGAGCGTGAATCTAGACAACGTTCTTCTCGCTCCCCCAATCAACGTCGGGGCTATGAATCGGCGGATCCAGAGTCTTCCTCCTCCCGGCGCGCCGGTAGGTCAAAACGCTCCAAGGAGAGCGTGCGACCTGACAACTCCCGCCACGGCTCATATGAGGAGCTCGAGTCTTACGATCATCCATCCCGCAGTTATGAAGCCAAGGTCCCGCCCATGCCCACCGCCGCCACTGCTTCAGGGATGAAAGGCCCTTCGTCTGTCCGGCCTTCCCTCCAGCCCTCACGGTCCGCGACAGCTTCTTATTCCCGACCTAAACGGGAAGCTAGTAGTCGCTCGGATCCGGTACTCTTAGGCATGGTGTATTCTGACCCACCATCGCGCACTGCGAAGGTGAGAGGCGTGGATAAGACGGATTCAGGGTACTCAAGTCCGGGTACTCCGGAAATGGCGGTCGGGGAGAGCCCCCCCAAGATGTCGACTCGTTATAAGGTTTTTAACGACAAGCTTGTCAACGAGCCCGAGACCATTTTGGTAGAACCACCACACCCGTCTCCAAGACACTCCAGAACTTACTTGCCGCCTCAAGAGCGTCTGCCGCGCGCCCCACCGAAACCGGTTCGAAGTAGTACTTACGCTTACACCGCAGAGCCGTCCAAGCGTTACGAACAAGCCCGACCAGAGACCTCTAGGCAATCGTCCAGCAGACAATTGTTTGGAGAAGTCGACTACAGTCGTAACAAGGAGAAGGAGTTCAAATATGCCCGCGAAATTGGGCCGGACAAATATTCTCGCCATCACTACGACAGCTACCACCCACCACCTGTCGGAAGACGCCAGTCCACCTACTAGTACACCTAACGAACCCATAATAACGACAGTAACTCAATCTCAGATATTCATTGGAGCACAACACTTGGTACATTCAATTCTCAATTCTTCGTCTCTCTTTCAGTGGCCCAGAGCCTTTTACTAGCATTTAGGCGGCTCAATCGCAGTTGATATCAGAAATGCCCAATGATGTCCAACAATGTACCAGAATAACCTATGGGGAGTCTGCCAGCACTCAAAGACTGCCGACATATTTCTATTCTTCGCACATTATAAGATATCATCATGCCTTCACACCCAGAAACGGGCTAGGCTCTGATCCACTGAACCGCAGGCATATATCTGTTCGTTTATGACCACGATCCACATTTCTTGTTTTGCTATTACTACAATCATTTTTTTCTTATTAAATCATATCGGCGTACGGATGGGACACTGTGATGAGTATCAATCATCCATTTTATTTATCCAGGGAAATGTCGGAGTAAATGATGATTGACGATCATGACTGATGAATCAGGTTGGGGAGGTTTTGAACGCTTGGGAATTGGCACATAGCATATCAATTGTTTTATTCGCATGGACGCTTGTTCTCAAATTGGCTATTCATAGACTGTATTTGTTTTGATTTTCTTATTATCGTATATGTTAGATTTGTAGGTTTAATCCAGACCGAACACTTTTGGGTAAGCATAAGCACTAGTACTACCATATCTCATACCCCGCATTTATATATAACACGTAGAATATGTTGAATCTATGAGTATGTCCCCAACAAATCCAAAAACTGCCTGTATATTGTTGGTTAAGAATCAATTGAATCTATCCTCATTATAACCGAATGTAAATACATACAACTATCAAATTCTTCACCTGATTTTCACCCACAAACAAGCATTTACACGAAAATAGAACGGGCAACGGAGAAAAATTTGGTGATAAAGATGACGGGAAATCAACAGGGTATGAATGCATGACAGTTTTCCATCATTCTCGCTCAATTGAGCACATACGTATAGAGCCCCTAGCTTATACTCAAGAAGTTTCGTTTTTCTCCATGCGATTGGAGAGCACTTTCATTCAAAAAGGTAAATAACCATCTAGGTAACGGGGTGAAATGGAAAATGGGATGTGATATAATTAAGGTAGGGCGCTGGTTTGTCAATTGATGTCTTTGACGGGGTAAGGTGTGGGGGAGCCATCCTTTCTATGAAGATCGATCGGCTTACGGCTCGGTCCAGTCGACCTGGTCTGTCACGGGATCTGATCCGTCCTTGGAGTATGTGATACGCAGACGGAGGCGGAGTTTAGGTGGGAGGGCCTTGGGTATTGTTAGTATATCGAGAGGCGGGAGAGAATTGAGAACTTACTCCGTTTAGAGAGGCGACCTTCAGTAGTTGAATACCTTCATCCCCGGCCTCGAGATCGGGCTTGTTGATTGCGCTGAGTTGAAGCCGTTGGCTCTTGGGTACCGCGGCTTGCAATCCAACACCGGAGAAACTAGTGAAGTTCGAGGAGTTTCGGAAACGAGCCTGGATCTGTGCATTGCCGCCGCTGCCCCGCTGGACCTGCAAGGTCAGAGAAAGGTCGTTCTTATTGAATGCTGCATGGACAGGGGCTGCGGGTGCCGAGGGGGGAGGGGTGGATGCCGTAGGCGCGGCGGATCCAAGGCCTCCAAGGAGGTCCATAGACGAAGATGCCGGCTCAGCTGGACCGGCCGACGGGGTGTTTCCATTGGAGCCAAACAGATCCATGATGGCAGCTGTGTTGGACTGTGCTGGCTTCTGCGTCGGCTGGGGAGCAGGGGACGAGAGCCCAGAGTCCCCGCCGAGAATATCTGCCAGCAGGTCGGCTGTATTCTGGGACCCGTTGCCAATTGGGCTGGTCGCCGGAGCATCACCACCCATGAGGTCGAGAAGCATATCCTGCTCGGCCGGTTTGACGGCCTTCTTAGTCTTGTCCTTGAGGATTTTGCTCTGGCGTTTCTTTGCCGGAGCACCCAGGACCCTCTGTTCTTCACGAATCTCGGGAGGTGGCATACGTTCAAGAACACCCCGGCGAATCTGGTCGTAGCCGAAAAGATTGGTGTACTCGACAGCTCGTTGTTGAATTTCCACGCTCAAGTCGGCCGTCCGGCTATTCAGGAAGCGGCGGAGGCGCTCGACCTGAGCTGGGTCCGACATGCGCACGGTAAGCTTCATCGAAGCAGTGGTAATGTATTCGACCACCGTTTGTGTTGCATATGTACTGTTGAGAATATTGTTGAATAGATCAACGAGGTCACTTTCCTTGACCTCCTTGACCAGCTCCTCTTCTTCGTACTGACCGCCCTCAAGAAGGTTATCGCCGTACTCTCCAATGACCCAAGTGGCAGCAAGAGTAAGACCCTCCTGCGAGATATCTTCCTTCAACGACATGTAGAGCTTTTGCACGGAGTAGGTTTGCAATTCTGGTGTAGTAGCAATGAGACGCACAAAGGAAGATAAAATCTGCTCTTTGACATAGGCACCAGCCAATTTCAGGACTCGGAGGATCGTGTCGACATGCCAACGTTTGTTCGGCGCAAAGCGATCGGCAGCAATGCCGATCTGACTAGTCATCGCAGGCTTGAACTCGTTATCCGCGACCTCTAAGAAAGCAAGAAGCTCCCTGATGATGACACGGACGTTGCTCTCATTGATTAACATAAAGCTAAGGTCAAGGGCTCGTCTTCTGATACTGATATCGGGATCGCGGAGACACTCTAGGATGGTGTTGCGATGTCTCTGCACAGCGTTGGGCTCGATAGCGACAACCTTGTTCAGCGTATTAAGAGCAACATAACGAATGTTGTTGTCCTTATTGGTGAGGAATTTTCCGAGGATGTTGACGCCTAGAACTCTTAGGCCCGAGTCAGCCTCAATGTCAAGGATGGTGAGGACCGCCTCGTAGAGGATAGCGTTGCCGACGTTCTTTGTTGAATCAGTATTGGTAGCCACCTGGGCTAGAATGTCGTTAATCAGTTCGCTTGTTGCCGCGTCTCCTCTTCCTAGTACTCGAAGGAGACGTAAGATCTTGACCTGAAGGAAGGGATCTGTGATTCCAGAAACGTCATGTTCCGGGGCGTATCCGGAGGTTGTCAACCCCTTTAGAGCACGAACGAGGCTACCAGCCAGAGGTCGGAACATCTCAATCACGCCTTCCTGTCCTTCCTCGGCCTCCTCCGCTTCACACATGTCTATTACCAAAGTCAAACCGCATAGCAAAACACCATGGTTCCTGTCCGACAAGAGGGTTTTGGCCTTCTCGAAGAAATGCTCCTGCAGGTCTGGCACCTTACGACATATCCGCATAGCACACAGCGCCGCCTTCCTCCTGATATATGGATTTGCGGTAGAAAGAAGAGACTCGACTTCCGGGAACAGATCTCTGGACATCTCGACGGAGGCGATATTTCCTAGGGCGCAAAGGGCAAGCCCGACAATATATTGATTGGAATGGTTAAGATCACTGCGTTATATTAGTGGGAAAGATCCATAAAGCGCATTATCCATTCAATTTGTAACTTACTTCTTTAGCGAGTTTGTCACCAGCGTCAATACTTCTTGATTCTCATCTAGTAACAGCATAGTGCCCAGGTATCCCAATCGCTTGTCTGCGAAGCGGTGGGACGCCAGCAGTTTCAGGCATTCGATCTGACCGAAGTGCGTCCGCTCACCGAGGGTGAAAAGATAAAGTAATTTGGCAACATTGTTTCTCCTGTCAATGGGTATGAGATGTCGGTTCAGGTGAGGAATGCACAGATGGCTGACCGTATGCCCGAATCATGGCTCTCTTCCCTGAACGACGCACGAATGGCCGCGCTCTCTTTTTGAATCACCGCCCGTTCATCGGCGATTGTCTTAGCAGAACGTACATTTCGAATGAATTGCTTGACTATAAATTTTGGGCGGCGGAGAAAGAATTGTTAGCAACTAAGTTGCCAGGTAAGGGGATGCCATTGTGGGGGGTTTCCATTAGCAATGGACACGACTTACGGGATGTCATGGCGGCCACAGGGACCCCCAACGGGGTATCAAGAAGGATATGAATTAAAGGAGGACAAAAGAAGGAACGGGAAAGAAGAAAGCAATGCGAAGAAACCAGTCCACGCAACTCCAAGGCCAGATGAAAAGCGTCTAAACAATAAAAGTAGCAGCAACGGCGTCGGTAGGTTGAGCCTCGCCCGTCCTTTGCGACTTGTCCGTCTTGGCGCTTCCCCCCTTTGAGTCTAGGGCCCCTCGTGGGCTCCCCACGTGATCCGAAGAATGGATATCTAGATAGCCTGAAACTACAGGCCATCAACATTGAATTGTACCCTGTATCGTATTCGTATCGTTACCCTTCCGCACCGCCTTATAAGGTACGTACTTCGGCGGTACCGCGGTTCCGAGGCCCGGGATCAGGTGGACGGCATGACGTGAGGGCTTCCCAGTTACTCCGTACAGAAATAACTTTTCTTACTCAGAGGCTCTACGGCCCCCCATGATCTCCGTTCAATTTGCCTTGTTCTCTGCATAATTCGTTGCAAATGTTGGATGCCAATGGTATAGGAAACACTCGTCGCGGTCCGATGCCCGGCTGATACGCGACACCGACCATCTTCTCCCTTTTAAAATTGGTCCCTGCGCAAATCAGTCTGCCTTGTCGACAACTATTATTGATCAAGGATCCACCTTTTCCTGGATGTACAAGTGTCCTTCGAGACAATCCTTTCCATCTGTTCACCGAAACCTTGAGAGATTTTATATTTAGTTAGACTGTCCCTTCAGTGCTAAAGCTCTTCTACTAGTTCCACGGAACCAATGTGAGCAAAGTGTACATGACATGACATCTAGCACTCCTGACTCCGCGAGGATGTCTTCTGCAGTATCACAGAGCAATGGCTCCCCGATGTTACGGCCACGGGCCTTATTGAAGAAACTTGACGATTCTACCAATTTTTCCTTGGATAAAAGTTCTCTTGACTCGAGGTAAGTAAGACCGTTGAGCCCACTGCCATCTCCCTCGAGTCTAACGGCTGTATGGTAGTGGACGTTCAACCCCCGTCGCCGAAGATGCCCCTCCATCGATCCAGTCAATATCGCACGCCAGAAAGCAAGCTAGAGCCCGGAATCGACTGTTCTATACCATTGATTATATCCCCCGCGTATCTCACTTCGACCCGAAGAGCGACTATCATAACTTCCGCGGCTTCTTCACACTGTTTTGGATTGGGTTATTTATCATGGTGGCCACTACCGC
Organism: Aspergillus nomiae NRRL 13137; assembly: GCF_001204775.2. NCBI lineage: Eukaryota > Fungi > Ascomycota > Eurotiomycetes > Eurotiales > Aspergillaceae > Aspergillus > Aspergillus nomiae. The sequence continues at coordinate 31,148 of NW_015378338.1, forward strand.
GCTTCGGAATGTTAAGGACACCGGCTCCCCGCTACGGGTGAGAGTATGGAGTCTCCTGACAGCAAATGTCTGGGCAATGGGGTTCAGCGACCTCGCTATGGTGGTGAGTAGTGCAGCAGTCTTGCCGCTCCATCACCTTTACAGGAACAGTAGTGGATGGCTGCGATGGGGAAGAGGGGGCATGGTAGTACAAAGCATTTTTGAAGCGGCTTGGCTAGTCCTATGGATCAAGTGAGTCGATTTCTAAATTGCGCTTGAATTACAGAACTAATCAAACAATCAGTTGGCCATTTATGTTACGCTGGACTTGGACCGCGCAGGTATTCTTCACTCTGCATACCTTAACCTTTTTGATGAAGATACACTCTTATGCATTCTACAACGGGCATCTCAGCGAGACCGAGCGCCGCTTGTCCGCACTTGATAACCCTGGGTCAGCATCAATAGATGCAGCTGTGGATCGGTATCCTGACCCAGCACCCCGTCGGCCCCCTACGCAGCGGCATAGTAGCCACTCACGATCGGAATCGATCCAAGAACTCCGTGAGGATTTGGCGACCGAATTGACCTCGCCGCTAGGCCATGTCACATATCCGCAGAACCTTACACTCCCTAACTACGTCGACTTCGCTTTCTGCCCTACCCTCTGCTACGAGTTGGAATATCCTCGCAGCAAGGAGCGATCATGGGCAGAGATCGGCCTGAAAACGTGTGCCGTCTTTGGGTGTATATTCCTGTTGACCCTCACAAGTGAAGAGTTCATTCTCCCAGTCCTGAGCGAGGCCAATACCCAGTTGCATTTGAAACAGAGTGCAGCGGACAAAGCCTTGATCCTCGCGGAAACAATCAATATGCTTATGTTCCCCTTTATGATCACGTTTTTACTCGTCTTCCTGGTTATATTCGAATATGTGCTGGGTGCATTTGCGGAGATCACCTGTTTCGCCGATCGTCACTTCTACTCAGACTGGTGGAACTCATGCGATTGGTACGTGTACACATTTGATACATACTCATTACCGGATCTAACCAACTGACATTTTCCCCCAGGCTTGAATTCTCGCGCGAGTGGAATATCCCTGTCCATCACTTCCTCCGACGGCATGTCTATTTCCCCTCCAAGGCCCGCTTTTCTCAGTCCGTCGCCATGTTCATCACCTTCCTCGTGAGCTCTGTTGCCCACGAGTTAGTGATGAGCTGCATTACAAAGAAACTCCGCGGCTACGGATTCGTCGCTATGATGCTCCAATTGCCTCTTGTGGCCGTCCAGCAATCCAAGTACTTCCGGGGCAAGACGACCCTTAGAGTAAGCACCAACTACTCCCTACCGGACCAGAAAAACAAAGAAATAAATAAGAGAGAGAAATGGGCACGTCTAACCTATGCAATAGAATATTTTCTTCTGGCTGTCGATGATCTTTGGTCTTGCTTGTGTGAGTACACCATCCGCAACTTCTCTATTACTCAACTAATAAGTGTCTCTTGATAGATGTGTGCACTATACGTTCTCGTTTAGAAAAATACATCTATATCAGACCACAAGAGTACTTGATCTGTACTATATACGGGGCCTTGGCGATATAGATAGATATATAAACTCTGGCCTCAGATTGTATATTGAGCGGGCCCGTCCGTTTTGTATGGCTAGGATAGTGGCCTTCTACTTGTCATTTGTCTTTCATGCCAATGTTTCGTTGTGATTGGACTTAGATTCCTATGATGTTATAGTAGTTTATTTACGCTAGACCGGGCTGTGGCTCATTTTTTCCATTCCTCTACCTTTACCTTTCAGCGTTCATAGATAAGATCCAAGTACAAATGTATACAAAGTCCGAGAAAGCAAGCCAAGTTCATCTATATAAGATGAGACCATTCATAGAAACCAAAAGCCAAAGAGAATAAAGACGACTCGAAAGCCTGCAACGCCAATAGTTTATACCAACCATGCATCCAAAAGTAAGATAAGCAAGATAACGTGAGCCTAAGACATGGGTGTGGGGATGTTGAGATGCTAATAGCATGTCCCGTTCTCTAAATTTAGATATGCTCAATCGGTTCCTCTGGTAGCAGCAGTTCCCTCTCCCTCACTTCATGAGGAAGACATGCCTTGAGCGGTGGGCGTACAATGTCGTTAAAAAGGAAGGTTCCATACACGAGTAATGCGAACCCGGCTACCTGAAGCCATTTGAAGGATTCCCATCCGAGCGCCAACGAGACGAGCCAAATGAAGAGTGTTCGGCAAGTGTCAATTGTGCTACGAGATGTAGCGGAGACAGACCGGGTAACGGAGAGGCCGAAGAAATTGAAGCCACTGTTCAAGGAAAAAAGTTAGTGAATGCTTTTATGTTGTATCGACAGGTCTTAGCAGGGCAAAGGGAACGACCATACCCAATACTGATCATAATCAGGACACTGGAGATAGCGATAGCTCTGTTACTCGATACCTGATGCCATCCTTCCTTGACATCAAAGTATCCATAGCGGCCAGCTTCCGTGCGTCCCACGAACAGATATAAGATGATCGATCCGATGACAGTTACAGAGAAGCCGAAAACGCCTTCCCAGCCAACAACTTGGATAGGATCCATAGCATAGTGTTCCAAGATCCATTCTTCTAGCACGAATTGCGAGGCAGTAAAGATCTGGCTGCGGCGATAAGGAGAACACCGATAATGGCCTGAACTGCTTCAGGGGTCTTCGCAAGAGCGCGGGCTTGCATCGAGATGTGCGCTACAGCTGCCATGGCATCCTCTCGTGTGATATCGTGGTTCTGGCTGTCACCAAAGAGGGCACCTGCAAGGCCAACCAGTGCAACTCCCAGGACGACCACGAAAAGTGCAACCCATTGATAAAAATAAAGTTTCCGGTGGAGAAACAGAACACTGAAGAGCCCAACAAAGAGTACCAGCGCACCACGTGTCATTTGGTAGATGCTTGCTGCGACAAAGAGCAGACCGACGTTCATAAGTGTAGTGCCTGCAATGTCACAGCATGCTGGTGCAGCAAGTAGAAAGATCTTCCGGCCATGTAGCCGTATACGCTCGTCATGCGCGTGCGCAGGCTTTGTAGGGTCATTGGGGAACCCATCCCCCTCAACTGCATTATCCTCGACGCCATCATCGACGCCATCATTATCCGCGACAGGGTGATAGCCACCGACTAAAAGGGGGGATGATTGATTCGAAAAGCGCGGTGAGATGAATGCTTGGTAAATATATGAGAGTAGGACCACGAGCCAGCAACCCATTTCTCCAATGAACATCTGAATCCTATTGTAGAACCAAACCATAAGCCGATGCACGAGTCAGAAGATGATATAAAAACGCCTACGTTTGAATAACAGGCTGCTCAAAGAGATGGCGATCGCTAGGATCCTGAGAATCACAGTTTCGCACACATTGCATATCCTGTTCATGCAATTTAGCAGAAAGCAGACAACAGGCACTGGTAAGGGATCTAACCTGATACTTGTTGAGGATAGTATTGCAGACACCGGTCACGAGCATCATCGTGACCAGGAACGGAATCATTGCTTTGGTCGCCATGATTCCCGAAGGGGCACTACAATGCCCTAAACAGAATATGTCGAACCAAAGGGTCTCTCAGTCGTGGTGGAGAGACAGAAACCTGGCGGGCTGAGAGATAAGGACCCGTGTCTATCCGGGGGAGTCTTGGAAGCAGTAGACCAGATGCTCCTCTAGAAAACTCAGCGCTATAGCACAGAGTGAAGGATATAGTGTAGGAAGGCTTCTATTGACAGCCTATCTCGGAAATGACAATAGGGTTGTTGTTGGAGAAGGACAAAGAGTGAGGAATCCGAGAGGAGATGGAGCGATGGGGCGTCCTTATCAGCAGCTGACCATCCCCCGAGCCTTGGCACATGGACCCAGGGATCCGCCGTATCGTACGCATCCAGTATCGAGCCTTACCGCTGTGTTCCATGGAACAGCCGCAAACCTACAAGTCAACTTCTACTACTCCGGAAGTTTTCACTGGGATGTTCATGTTTTTCCAAACTTTGAAGATGTGGATATTATATTTGCCTTCAATAGATAGCTCCGTCGCCTGGAAAGAGACCAAGGGGGGGGAATGAAGAAGATTTCAAATATAGCAAGGAGAACGATGGCTCTTTCAACAATTCACAGATGACCTTTTGCTCGCTCCTTGAAACGCCACGGCTAAGCCAACTATAGATGAACAGGGAAATCGAAGTGGTCCGAGGGTGTAACAGAGACAAGAGTGACAGACGTAAAAGAAAACAAAATCACAAGCATAAAACAAGTGGCCTCCCACACTGGCCTAGTCTTAATATACATAAGTCATCCATATTTATGTCAAAGAGATAAGCCGCAGCGCCTTTCACCTGCTCAGGGTCATTAAGTTTTAATTGTTTTTTCCATATTTTTTTTCTTCTTTTCGTAAAAAGCCGTTTCACATGGCACAGATGGCGATTCCGCTATCGTCAACATTCATGTTACTCCGATCGAGGGTGTCCCAATCAATATCCTCCCAGGACTCGTTCAAAAGAGGTCCATCTTCGAACCGACCCGGAAGGTTGATCCAGTCCATTGGAATCCAGTTGCCTTCAAGGCCTTCCGCACCTTTACTTGCCAAGTCCCCGACCTTCGGTAAGTCGTTGTCCTTAGGTGTTTGAGTGACAATGGCTGTTTCAACCGAATCCGGTGTATCTTTCGACTGAGTGTTGGCGAACATGTCTGCATTAATGAACTCGTCCATGGGGCCGAAACCAAAGCCACTGTCGTCCCCAAAGTCCATAAATGTGTCCTGGATCGCCTCAAGAGAAACAGCACTTGAAGTCCAAGGGTCTTCAGTGGTAGGCTCCAAGGATGGCATCTGCTCGGTCGCTTTGCCGGCCTCCTTCTTCCCGTCCTTACTACCGGAAGGCTTGGCTGTCGACAAAGGTACTTTGACTGATGGCCCACGAGGGGTCTGGTTGGATGCGGGAGAAGTGGGCTTCGCTCCGAATTGACTGAACACGCGCGCCACCGGGGTAGCGCCCGCGGTGATCGGAGTTGTTCCCGCTTCCTGCTTCATGGGGGGTGAGGGAACGCCGACTTTAGGAGGCACCTGCGGGGTGTCCATTGCACTACCAGCACTTTTCTTCAGAGCTTGCGATTCAGGTGAAGCCTTATCCTCCTCTTTGACCAAGTTACGGAAGCTTTCAAGGGCAAACTGAAGCGGATCTTCAATTGATTCTTCAACCTTATGGGTTTCTTCAACATGCTTGTCCAGCGCGTTCTGGGTTGCAAAGCCCTGGTAATGATGCTGACACTGTGGGACACTGCATTTGAAAGGACCAACCATAGCTGTGGCGGTCATTTTGGCATCTGTTGCAGTCTGTTTGGCTGCCGGTGATTTGGTGCCAGCTGTTCCGGTAATAGGCCCAGCGTGGGACTGCTTCCTCTTCTTTGGCGGAGGGAGTTTTAGCTCCTGGGGGGGCATGCTACCGGGTCCATAAACATGTGGTACTCCCTGAGGAGACGGCGCGCCAAACGGTGCCGGTGGTACGGCGGAAGTTGCCGAGACAGCAGTCTGGCTTGAGGCTCTTCGGGCCCGCTGGATAGCCTCCTCCTGTTGTTGAAGTTGCTGAAGATTGCTTGCGTTCAAGGCGGGCATGTTATTCTGTGTGGACGATTGGATATTAGTTGACCCTTGAGATACACTAGGCCGTTGTCCAGATGGCTGATTTTGATGTTGGCTGACGCGGGTGATCATGGCTTGGAAAAGCTTTTTGACATAGTTAGTGCTCATTGTCAGGTACTCTGGTGAGACAGTAAAATGGTCATTGATCGTCCAGTCAGGTCCAGGTTTAAATTGCCTCATTAATTGTATGCGCTAAATGGCACAGAATCAGCACACTAGTTAATATAATAGAAAAACACGCAATGTGGACATACCATAGCTAATAAGCTTTTCACATTTTTTTCCTGGTTAGGGATCTTGGAAAACCATTGAACCAGTGTATCCATCCTACCCAGCATATCCGTAAAGTCCCGTAGTTGCTGGGACATTTGAGCATTTTGCTCTGGTGTGACAGATACAGGTTCAACAGGTAGGGGTTGCACCAGGATTTCGTTATACATTTGCTTGATCTTGTCCGGTAGGTTGTTCCATTGCTCTTCCGCAGCGGTTCTCGAAATGGGAGCGCGCGTTTGATTCTGGCCTTGTTGCTCCGTATGTGCGCCTCCAATTGTGCACGTTGCTGTGGTGTCATATTAACCAACTGCTCACGAGTGAACGGCATATTAGGTCGTGCTGGCGTGGAACCCGACAATCCTTGAGAAGCCACAGGCTGTGCCGGCTTTTGCGCAGGGGTATTCTGAGCGTCCGTGCTTTCTTCATTTGGTATCTTTCTCTTCGGCGGTTGCTTAGCAGCAGGTCCTTTTACACCTTTTGCAGGTGCTGCATTCTGGGTCTTTGCCGCTTGCATCTGCTGATTCAACTGTGTTGCTGGTTGCTGGTGTTGGGCCTCTGACTTGATCTGAGGCGTAGCCGAAGGCGCAGTGACCGGAGGCTGCTGAGACGACTGGGTCTGTTGGCCTTGTTGAGCTGCAAGTTGAGCGGCTCGGTTCTGGGCAAGCTGCATTAACTGTTTCTGTCGGTTCCTGTAGAGCATCTCCCGAAGCTGCTCATCCGTATAATTCTGCACCTGAGCTCCTAGTCGCTGACGAGCTATTTGGATATCTTGCCCAGTGATCGGGCGCATTGGAGGCATGTTTATTGGTCCTTGTTGTTGGCCACCTTGGAACTGTTGTTGGTTCATGAATTGCTGTGGCTGCCCCTGGAAAGGCATTTGCATCCAAGGGTTTTGGCCACCACTATCAGGATTCCGACCACTTTCTTTGTTCTGTGCCAATATCTGGGCCAAATGGAACTTCTGGAATGTCACTAACTTCTGCAGATCTATGCCTCCGAGAACTTGAGGGTTTGCAGTTGCCCATTGTTTCAGTTGGCCCCAAGTCTTTATATGTTTCGGGACGGGCGAAGGGACGTTGGGGTTGTTGCTAAGTATTGAAGGGGGGAATGGCAAGCGATCCATGTCTTTGATCTGGTCGGGGGACATTTCTAAGCCCCCACTCTGCTGGCGAAGCAGCTGCATCTTATATAAATCGTGTTGACGCTGCTGTTGTTGCTGCTGCCGTTGCTGGGCTGTCATTTGCTGTTGCCCTGGGAGCATCCGATTGGGCGCTTGTGCACCACTCATATTTGCGAGCTGTTGTTGTAAATTCAGGGAGGCACGCATATTTTGATTATTACCCGCCTGACCATTCACCATCTGTTGACCCTGGCCAGGTTGCGACAGGTTCGTCTGCATAGGCATGGACTGCTGGTTAGCGTTTGCTCTTGCCATAGCTTGATTATTTAGTGGACGGCGCTGCTGGTTCATTAAGAACGCGGTTAGCTGCTCTTGGGTCATCCGAGCTAGTTGCTCTTGAACCATTGGCGGAAGGCCAGGAGGAATCTGAGGTCGACCCTGCATGCCCGTTTGTCCTCCGAGAGACTGGACCCCCGCCGGTTGTTGCCCAGGAGCCCGTGACGGAGGCCGAACTTGAGCTGCCACTTGCGCCGGTGACATCTGACCCGGAGCCATGGGACGATTGAGCATCGGCATGGCGGGACTTTGCTGTGTCATCTGCTGTTGCATTTGCGAATTGGCTTGACCGGCTTGGGATATAGCCATTTGCGCGTCCTGAGCAGCCTGCACGCGTTGCTGGGCCTGTGTTTGTGCCTGCGATTGTGGTTGGAATTGAGGTGCCTGTTGCGTTCGATCTTGCGGGAGATTCTGGGACGTCTGTAATTGCTGTTGGGAGAAGAACTGAGGACTAATGCCGGCACCGTTCATATTGGTCTGGTTACCCTGGCCGACTTGAAACATGTTCTGAGGCGTTGTAAACGGCTGTTGGTTCATCTGGGAAGAACTAGCAGGCACCACAAGTTGGCCTGCTTCTTGGGAGCGTAAACCATCCGCCTGTTGTCCCTGTATATTTTCAACGTTGCCGATAAATGATGACGGATCCAAATTCGGTTGACTGCCCATTGAGAATGAATTACGCTGCAGATTCATCATATTTTGGAACATTTGTCGATTCTGGGCGTTCATCATCGGATCCCCCATCATCGCAGGATTAGGGTCAATTCCTACATTCTGCGCACGTTGTTGCGCTTCCTGTCGGGCTCGTTTGTGTCTTCTGAGTTGAGTCAATGCTTGAGAGCGAAAGAAATACGTGATGGGATCCATATTCTTCCGATTAAGGTATTGTCTTTGCTCGGGAGTCATGTTCTGTAGATTCATTTTGATCTTGTCCACATCTTCCTGAGAAGTCTTCGATAAGATTTGGTTGGCGATACGGCAAACATTTTCGTAGTCTTGAGCCGAAAGTGTGCTAAGATCGTCCGTCAGAGGTATACCATTACCAGCCTTGGCTGCGCTCGTTGTTGAAGGATTGCTTGGGATTGCTGCTGCTGTTGTTGTTGCTGCTGCTGCCGATGTTGTATAGCCGCCTGACGACTCGGATCATTCATTCCCATTGCCATTTGCTGTTGTCCAGGCATTGGAGAAGCTTGTGCCGGACGGCCCATTTGTTGAGGAAACGGGGCCTGCCCAACACCGGCCATTCCCGCCGCGTGCCCAGACTGAGCCATCATGCCGCCATTTTGTTGTAATACAGCCGCCTGTCTAGCCCGAGTATCTCGAATATGAACCAGTTTATCGTTGCATTCCTTATCGTAATCGACCTAATATTTCCACCGTTAAGTGCCCGCCACACAAGCAAAGGAAGGGGAGAGCATACCTTCTCTTTTGCATTGTTGAAGGCCTTCTGCTCAAAACTTAAAGCAGCCTGCGCTAAGCTCTGTAGAGCGGCATGCGGTTGTATTAAACGAAGGGATGTCCACCTGGAGATGAATTGTCAGCCTGCGCAATACGATGGGAAGTGCGAAACAATAGCCTTGAAGGCCAGTGCTTGCACAAGCGACCGATTCATCACCATACACACGACGCAGGCCACTTACATCTGATATACATTGACAGCCCGCTCCTTGAGAGAAACATCGGCTCTCCATCCGGTAAAAGTACCCTGAGACTGCAATGCCTGGGCCAAATAGTTCAGCATCACCTGATTATCCGGCTTCTGCTGCGGGACCTGCATCTGGGCATGCGGATTACCTCCGCCAGGGATGCCCCCGCCGATATTGGGAAAATTTGCGGGATTCATGTCAACAACCCCCCTTTAATGGGGATCGAGGAGCAGTCCGCGCAAGCTTTCTTTTGACGTCAGCATTCGCTGGTGGGAACACCAACCCTCACCCTGTGCGATGTGTTGTGCCCGGATCAGAATTCCCTTAGCGGCGTGACTTAGGATAGTGGGGAAAGCGAGTAGTGGTGGGATGCGGAAAGAAAGTACTGAAGGTCCAAACTCCGAGAAGTGAATCGCGGTGGGACGCAACACCGTACGGAGGTTGAGCGCGCTGAGATACGAAAAGAATCAAGCGCAGGAAAGAATAGCAGTCGGACAAAGAGAGCGTTGAGTAAGAGAATGAGAGAGAGAGCAAGAACACGGGAGACCAACACAACAGGGAAAACAAGGCGTTCGGGCACCAGCGTGCAGTCAAAGCGGGTTCGTTGGCAGGAGCCGGGAAGTGGCTTTGGGGGGGGGAACACTAAGCCGGCGAAGGTTTGGATCACTGACAGGGATGTCGCACTGACGCCAGTCGTTGCAGAACGGATGCGTTCGATTTCGGTTTTTATGAGATCCGCGCCGGAAGAATTTCAAGAATGGTAAGGGGGTTCGGAATAGAAAGAAGAAAAAAAGTAGAAGAAAATTATAGGTGAAGGAAAGAGAAAGGAAGGATTAAGGTGAATCTGAAAAGGTTTGGGTCAGACGGATCGTAATGCGAACGTAATTTCAACACCGCCAAAGACAATAAAATGTTTCCAAAAAAAAAGAAGACACCAATGATAGAGGTATCCACCGATCAATTGGACACAAGCAACGAAGGGAGAACGATCGGTCAGAGAGGGGAAGAGGGAATAGAAAGCTGTTGGAAGAGGGTGGGCTTACAGAACAAGCAATGAGAGCTCCGGTCCCGTGGCATGGAAGAAGTGGTGACCGTCAGCTGTTGAAGAGGTCCGGAAGAAGAGAGGGGAAAAGTCGCAAGAAAGAGGAACCCGAAAAACGAGAGGAGACGAGAAAACAAAAGTGTCGGAAGGACGTTACCCCTCGAAGAAGAAATATAAAATAGAAAAATAAATTATTAAAAGGGCAACAGGAAAAGAAAAGAAGAGAAAAGAGAAAAAGGCAGCAAGCAATAATGGGAGAAATAGGAACCCCAATAATAGCCAACAAGGGGAGGGAAAGATTGAATTAATTGATTTGACCTGGAGATGAGCAGAAGATACTGAAGATCAGTTGGGAAGACGAGGGAAAGTCTAAAGACCGCAGGCAGGTGGTGATGGTGGCCTCAGGCCTGGGCTAGTGTGGGAGACTAACAGGTACTAGACTTTCAGACCTTTATGGATCTGCCCGTTACTGGTCGAAGTTAGTCTAGTTAGTGTTAGCAGGAGTCGTAGTGACGGGAGCGGATGGAGACCAAAAGGCGGGCCAGCAATCCTTAGTGACTTTGTCCGGTCCCTAGTAGACGGACTAGTGGTATAGGGTTCAAGTGGTGTACTCTGAGTAGGGCATCTATTGAGCTGTACGCTGTTCACATACGTACTCTTTTGGATCCTGATTGGAATTTCATTGGTGTAGACCGGAGTACTGATTTGTGGAGAGGACGCAAGGTCTGGCAAGCCAAGACGTCTGGTTTCACAGGTACTTTAATTTGGATCGTTTCCATTTCATACCACTTTTGTGTTGTTCCCAGGTGAGTTTTTCTGTTTTCTTTTTTTTCTGTTTCCTTTTTCGCACTCTTTTAGTTTTAGATTTATTTTTTATTTAATTCTCTCTCGCTCTCTTTTGTTCCCCTTTCTTATTTAAAAAGAGATTTTATAATTTCTCTTCTTAATTATGAGAAGGACAATTATAATTATACACTTGATGTGAAGTTCATTGGATCTCCAACCTAGGGTGTGGAGGTTTCTTCCTAACAGATCAATGATCACCGATGTGGCTGTATCATATACTGGAAGTATGAATACCATTTGTTGGGTCTTTTTT